>NW_027181903.1:0-25000 GCF_029961685.1 Aristolochia californica | reverse complement strand
AAATTAAGTAGTAGTGAGGCGTCGGTACGGAGTCACGTCAGCTGTGGAGACTACACTAAGGTACGGAGTTGTGTCAGCTGTGGATATAGACTAGGCGGCGGGACGGACTTCATCTCTTCTATTCTCTTCACTTACACCTTACACTTCCGCTGAGTCTAACGAGGCTCAGGTGCGGAGCCTTCCACTGTGGACCGAGACTACGCAAAGGTAGAACACCATAGAAACTTCGCTGACTTTCTCATAAACCTTGATTTCGCTACGCTCAATAAGAACCCGAGAATTCTTTGCAGATGAAGAGATGTCAAAGGGGCTTATTACTTCCCACACAAATCCTCCTACATCTATGTATAAAGGCTGGTTCATCAAGAATACGCAAGAAAAGCACTTCGAATTGTTGATTCATCGCCAGAGATGGCTTAGAACCAATAGTTCATTATCTAATGGATCTTTCCGTTCTAATACTCTATCCGAGAGTTATCAGTATTTATCAAATCTGTTCCTATCTAACGGAACACTATTGGATCAAATGACAAAGGCATTGTTGAGAAAGAGATGGCTTTTCCCGGATGAAATGAAACATTTGATTCATGTAACAGGAGAAAGATTTCCCATTCCTTAGCCGGAAAGATATGTGGCCATGAAAGAGGGATTAAGTGGAACAGAATTGACCGGGCGGTAGAGTCGTGGAAACACTTGTTTCTTCCATATTTTGGACCTTAGCTCCATGGAAAATATGCTACTGCAAAAACTCTGAATTTCAATCTTAGATCAAAACACTATGTATGGATGGTATGAACTGCCTAAACAAGAATTCTTGAACGGCGAACAACCAGAGCCTATTTATTTTATTACTCACTACATCAAACAATTTCCATTAATGAAAGATGTAAATCCATTGGAAAATCAAAAAAGACGTGTGTCAAAATCAGAATTGAACCCATTTTATTTGAATTTCAAGAGAAAGAAATGATTCAGAAAGATGATCAAATAATATTAGTATGGTTCGAGAATAAGTAGCAGTATCCACTCGAACATTACGGTGGAAGTGTGTTGAATCAAGAGTAGACAGTAAGCGCCTTCATTATGCGCGTTTCATGCTGTCCCCGCTTATGAAGGGTCAAGCAGATATGATAGGTATCGCGATGCGAAGGGCTCTACTTGGGGAAATAGAAGGAGCATGTATCACACGTGCAAAATCCGATAAGGTACCGCATGAATATTCTATGATAGCCGGTATTGAAAAATCTGTACATGAAATTTGAATGAATTTAAAAGAAATTGTATTGAGAAGTAATCTGTATGGAACTCTCGACGCATCTATTTGCGTCAGGGGTCCTAGATATGTAACTGCTCAAGATATCATCTCACCACCCTCCGTGGAAATAGTTGATACTACACAACATATAGCTAGCCTGACAGAGCCAATTGATTTGTGTATTGAATTCAAAATCGAGAGGAATCGCGGATATCGTATGAAAACCCCATCTAACTATCAAGATGGAAGTGACCCTATAGATGCTGTATTCATGCCTGTTCGAAATGTGAATCATAGTATGAATTCTTATGGGAATGGGAACGAGAAACAAGAGAGACTTTTCCTCGAAATATGGACAAATGGGAGTTTAACCCCTAAAGAAGCACTTCACGAAGCTTCCCGTAATTTGATTGATTTATTTATTCCTTTTTTCTTTCTTCAGAATCGAAAGTGAAAAAAGAAATTGAATTAATAAAAAAAGGTTTGATTTTATGGAACATACATATCAATATGCATGGATCATACCTTTCATTCCACTTCCAGTTACTATATTAATAGGATTGGGACTTCTGCTTGTTCCGACCGCAACAAAAAACATTCGCCGTGTGTTGGCTTTTCCTAGTGTTGCATTGCTAAGCATAGCGCTGGGGTTTTCGGCCGATCTAGCTATTCAACAAATAAATGGGGGTTCCACTTATCAATATCTATGGTCTTGGACCATCAATAATGATTTTTCCTTAGAGTTTGGCTACTTGATCGACTCACTTACTTCTATTATGTCAATACTAATCACTACTGTTGGAATAATGGTTCTTATTTATAGTGACAATTATATGTCTCACGATCAAGGGTATTTGAGATTTTTTGCTTATATGAGTTTTTTCAATGCTTCCATGTTGGGATTAGTTACTAGCTCAAATTTGATACAAATTTCTATTTTTTGGGAACTCGTGGGAATGTGCTCCTACCTATTAATAGGATTTTTGTTCACACGACCGATTGCGGCGAATGCTTGTCAAAAAGCGTTTGTAACTAATCGTGTAGGGGATTTTCTTTTCTTATTAGGAATCTTAGGTCTTTATTGGATAACGGGCAGTTTCTAATTTCGGGATTTGTTCGAAATTTTCAATAACTTGATCCATAATGATGGGGTCAATTTATGATTTGCGACTCTGTGTGCCTCTCTATTATTTCTCGGTTCAGTTGCTAAATCTGCACAATTCCCCCTTCATGTATGGTTACCTGATGCAATGGAGGGGCCTACTCCTATTTCGGCTCTTATACATGCAGCTACCATGGTAGCCTAGGGAATTTTGCTTGTCGCTATACTTTTTCCTCTTTTCACAGTCATACCTTACATAATGTTTCTCATTTCTTTGATAGGTGTAATAACGGTATTTTTAGGGGCTACTTTGGCTCTTGCTCAAAGAGACATTAAGAGAAGTTTAGCCTATTCGACAATGTCTCAATTGGGTTATATTATGTTAGCTTTAGGGATAGGTTCTTATCGAGCTGCCTTATTCCATTTGATCACCCATGCCTATTATAAAGCATTGTTGTTTTTAGGATCCGGATCCATTATTCATTCAATGGAACCCCTTGTTGGATATTCTCCAGAAAAAAGTCAAAACATGGTTCTTATGGGTGGTTTAAGAAAATATGTGCCAATTACAAAAATGACTTTTTTATTAGGTACACTTTCTCTTTGTGGTATTCCACCTCTTGCTTGTTTTTGGTCCAAAGATGAGATTCTTAATGATAGTTGGTTATATTCACCAATTTTTGCGATAATAGCTTGTTTCACAGCGGGATTAACTGCATTTTATATGTTTCGGGTCTATTTACTGACTTTTGAAGGATATTTACGCCTTCATTGTCAAAATGACAGGGGCGCTAAAAGTAGTTCGTTCTATTCAATATCTATATGGGGAAAAGAACCCCCAAAGCCAAAGGGGGTTAACCAAAATTTGCTTTTATCAACCAGAAATAGTAACGAAAGGATTTCCTTTTTTTCCAAAAAGAAATATCAAATGGGGGAGAATGCACGAAATCTGATCCGTTCCATTAGTACGAGTACGGATTTTGGAAATAAAGACACTTCCACTTTTCCCCATGAATCCAACAATACTATGTTACTACCTATGCTTGTATTGGTCTTATTTACTTTATTTGTTGGATAAATAGGAATTCCTTTGGATCAAGAAGGAATGCATTTATATATATTATAGAAATGGTTAACTCCGTACATAAACCTTTTACATAAGAATCCTACCTATTCCATAGATTGGTATGAATTTGTTACAAATGAAATTTGATCAGTTAGTATAGCCCTTTTTGGAATAGTTATAGCATACCTTTTATATGGTTCCATTTATTCATCTTTTCAGAGTTTGGACTTAATTAATTCATTTGTGAAAATGGGTCAAAAGAGCATTTTTTTAGATCGAATAAGAAATGCGATATACAATTGGTCAAATAATCGTGGTTATATAGACGTTCTTTATGCAAGATACCTAATTGGGAATATAAGAGGATTAGCCGAACTAGTTCATTTTTTTGATAGGCGACTAATTGATGGAATTACAAATGCAATTGGTGTTGCAAGTTTCCTTGTAGGCGAGGGAATCAAATATGTGGGAGGTGGCCGAATTTCTTCTTATCTTTTCTTTTTTTTATCTTCAGAATCTCAAGTTCAAAAAGTCATTTTAGCCAAACAAGCAAAGGAATGAGCGCCTCGCCTTTACTCTAATAAGGGCGTTAGCGCAGTGCGAGTTACGGAACACATTTTTGCTTTGCTATGCTACTAATACGCGTATTTGCTCTGCTATTCTGCCCTCACCTCTCCAGCTGGGCGTAGACTCTTATGGGAAGAACTGCTATCCGTGCGTCAGTTGTAATCTCTCCCTTGGTGTGTGGGTGGGGATTTCACACGACCCTTCTTCTTGCGGATAAAAAAGGGTGGCAGAAAAGGCATTTTTTGTAGCATGGAGGAGTTTGCTGACTTCATTCTGGTGGCCAGTCTGGTTGAGCTTCCTCTGGGTGGATCTGACTATACTTAGACCAAAAGCAAGGTGAAGCAAACATTCAGCGCAGGTTAGATCGCTTTCTTATATCCAATGATTGGGACATCACGTTTCCCCATCCAAAGAGCTAGTTCCCGATCCATCTCTGACCACCCCCAGCAAGCTACGCACACTTCTAGCGCACAAGCCCCTTTACTCTGCAGTAAGCGCACAAGCCCCCCTATGGAGTCAAGCTGGCTCGCTTCGCTTTGAGAAGCAAGTAACTTCACTTCAAGCTGGGTAAGGGAAGGCAAGGAAGTAACTGAGGGAAGGGACCTTTACCATTTCGCTTCTTCAAGCTAGTAGCCTTTGTGCGGCTGACTCCTGCCTTTCTCAATCATTATGATGAGTGCCACATCTCTAAGCCTCGATCTCAATCTGCTATGCTTACGCACAAGACTACCCCTCTTCCCGAAAGCTTCGCGGGCACTAAAGCTGCAAGTAAGCTCACGGGCATACGCGATAGGGCACTAAAGCTGCAAGTAAGCTCTCGGGCTCATGCTTGCTACTGCTCTCGGGCACGCACTGCGCTCCTGCTCCTCGCTCCGTTCAACTCGTGCTTCTTCTTCTCTATCTTATCTTAATTTCGTATATAATAACAGTGTCTTTCTTCATTTAGTAAGCTAGTTGATCGAGAAACCTGCGCCCAAAGTGCTTTCGCGAAAGCCGGTCACCGTTTGGCTAAGATCCTTGATGACTTATGAAGAAAGCCAGACTTCAAACAGTAGGGCAAAGAACATAACATTATAATATGAATGATATCTGAGAATAATAGCTAAGTGTAGCCTGTGACCTTCAAAGCTTGCTCAATTCTCCTTCCCTTTCCCTTCATATTCTGTTGAAACTCATTCCCCTACCCCGGCAACTCACTCTTTGCCAGTGAAGTCCTCCCACATCTTGACCCACTCGCTCGCTATCTACCTTCCCCACCGCCCTTCTTCAATAATTTCCGAGACCTTCGCAACACTAGACAAAGCGGTATCATTGCGTAATCTATCCCCAAAAGAATCAATAAGGCGGCCCACCGGGAGCCACGGGTCGAACCATAAATTAGTGGTGGACCCATCTCCAATGAGATGTCGGATACACCATGTAGCGAAGTCCCTAACACGAAGAATGCCTCGCCAAGCCCAAGAACAATCCCAAGGAATCTCTTTTTTCTTTTTTTATTATAATTAGAATGAATTATGAGAATAATTCTAATAATAGCTAAGCGGGCACTAAAGCTGCAAGTAAGCTCTCGGGCTCGGTTTTTCCTGAACCCATAGTTCTAGTTTCTCTCGAAATAAGATATTTCTTTTCTTCCGAAGTCGCATTTCCCGCAGCAGCATCCAAAGCAGCAGCTAAAGCCTCATTCCGGACTGAGACCGTAGAAGAGTAATCATTTACCTAGGTCACTTGCCGAATCTCAAGGTAGAGACGAAGCTTCCGAAGACCCTGAATCCACGGGTCCAGGTAATGTGAATAGATAGGTATAGGCCCTTTCGGCCTGACCGAACTGAAATCAAAGGGGCGCAACGGCTTTTCATAGGCGGAGGCTTGAGCGCTTTCTGGCTCGCTTCAAGCCTGAAAACGCAAGATGTTTTCTTTCTACTTGGCTAAGATGTCTTCTTTCTTTCATTCTCATTGATGAATGAATTTGCATTTCATTCTTTCATTATCTTTCTAAATTGATGAATGAATTTGCAAGGATGTCTTATTTCTTTCATTAGAATTTCTGAAATTCTTTACATTTCTTTCTTGAATTCTCATTTCTAAATTCCTTTTTGAACGAATTATATGTATAATTCTTCTTCTTTTTAAATCTATTTTACCCCGTTGCTTGTACTTTGATTGTCGAGATTGGGTTGGTGTTCAGTGTACCTATCTGTATCGAAAATCAAAGAATGAAATTACAATGAATGAAATTGAATTTCAAAAGAAAGAAAAAGAATGCCAAACGCGCTACGGCTTTCGCGCTTGAGTTTGATTGCTCCCTGCATTCGGGGTGAATGAGCCAGTTCCGTTCTAATCTGAACGGGACGGGATAGGACCAAGGGTAGGAGACTGATTAATCCGGGCGGAAGTCAGATATAGAATTAGGAATCACTTGACGTTTGACCTTGACAAAAGACAGCGCCTCCTCACTTACTAGCATACGATCAATTCTCTCCAGAATTCTATCTCTTCCTCTCCTTATCTTTGTCCAGGTGAAGAATCCACTTGATGGAGACCAGAAAGAAGAGGCTTTCCTGGAAAGATTAGAATTCCTCTATTAGATTAGCATTCCCCAATCTACCGCCGCTGCTATCTTAGACAACTATTGAAGTGAAGATCCAAAGGCGAACAGCCACCTAAACGAGTTCTGCGGCTACCGACGATCGCAAGTTTGGTTGGTAAGTAGGCTTTCGAGGCTCAACTACTTCACTAGCTGAGGCACTTCTAGCGGACCTACCGATCATGCAGGGGAATCCAGCAAGAATAGGCCAAAAAGCGTAGGCTTGTTTCCTGCGCTCACGCCTGCGAGCGAAGCGCTCAAAGCGATGCGAGCCAGCTTGTAGTAAGAGGGGGGCACTTGCAGCCTTATCTCGCGTTTTCACTGCCCGCCGTACGTGACTTAGCAAGCGTTTGGCATTCTTTTTCTTTCTTTGTTTTATTTCAGAATGAGAATTGAAGAAATGAATTGAATTGAATAAAGACGAATGAAAGAATGAAATGCAAATGAATGAAATGAGAATGAATTGAATAAAGACGAATGAAAGAAAGAATTGAAGAAATGAGAATGAAAGAAAGAAGACATCCTTGTTGAACATCCTTTCCTTGCAATGAATTTCAGAAATTCTAATTCAATAAAGAAAACGTAGAAATTAAACAATTTCAATTTCATTTTCGTCACTGCCAATGCTGTCATCTGGACTGGAGGGAGTAAGGCTGTTATCGAGTAGCTTTCCCTCGATCGTTCGAGGAGATGAAGGGAGCGCTCAAACGAAAGCGGACGGAAGAGGGAGTAGAAAGAAATCCCCCAGGAGCCCTTCCGGGTAAACACCAACAGGGCGAAAGACCAGCGGCGGGAGGAGCAGCAGGACCTAAAAGGAAAAGCAGTAATGGTTGAGTGGGGGGAGAGAAAGACCAGCATTCTGCGTTCACTTCGTTCTGTGCTGTGGTTAAGGCCGAGCGTTTCAACATGATGTTGATACAAGAGATTCGACCCCGATAAGCTGCTTTGATTCCAGGGACCAAGACACAGCATGCCGAGGAACAGTCTTGGGAAAAGAAAATAGACTTAAACTAAGATATGGAGGCCTATGATTCAAAATCCTAGATTTTTCAAAAACTTTGAATTTAAGCTGCATTCGCACCCCAGGACTATAAAGCTAGTCTAGCGCACAAGCCCAAAGTAGGGGCACTCTTATCAGTCTGCTGCCCCTGTAGCAAGAGGGGGGCTATTCAGCGCCTGCAGCTGAAAAACTACAGCTGCTGAAAAACGCCAAAACAACATAAGCAAGCAAGACTTCTCCGCTTTGGTGCGCGCCCCTTTATAGTCAGTACTTTGAAGCCGTAGCTTGTTCTAACGCGCGTAGGCAACACTTGACTTTTTGCCCTGCTTGTGAGTTAGTGGAATTCGTGTGGATATCAAGTGCTCCTTCAATCTGTTACTGGGGAGGCCGTGGCTGCACGAAGCCAAGTGGCCTCTACATACCATCAATGCTTGAAGTTTCCGTACAACGGCAGTGTTGTTAAGGCAAATGTCCTGCCCGTCAAAAGAGAAGAGCGAGAGCTGGCTGTATCCGAGCAAATCCCTATCATTTTAGCCGACGAGCTCCCTCCTGACAGCCCTGAATGCTCTACCTCCCAGATTAGGCGAGGGCTGGCCCCGATGGAGCAGTGTCAATTCTGGATATTCCGCTGGATCAAAGGGCTGACCTCACAAAAGCATGGAAAATGAGAATAATTGGAGGTATCGAGAAGCTGGCGGTTGGGCAAGGATCTGCAAGGCAGCCTCGAGCCTGTTATTCCAGAAGAGAAGCATGAAGGTGATGGAATAGGATTTTCACCCTCCAAGGAAGACTTTAGAGTCCCCTGGTCGTCTCCGCCGTCTTCACAAACTGTATTCGTGAAGGCCGCGTCGCAATTACTACAAGAGGCTAATGAGCTTGGACCATCACCCAGACTAAAAAGGTGAGCGCTTAAGGCATTATTAAGAGTAGGGGGCATCGCACAAGCCTACGTAAGAGGGGAACTTTAATCCCTTGTAGCGAGAGGGCCCCCCATGGCCCTCTCGCGTAAAGGGCGTGTGCGAAAGCTTTAAAACCTTACCTTTAGCAACGGCAGGAGTCTTTCGTAGTGCAATACCTTCAACAGCCCTTAAAGCGTGCGAGCGGCCCTAGCTAATAAAGTAGCGAGATTGAAAGGTCCGAAGGACTAAGCAAAACCCTGTACGCAACTCGGTTTTCCGCCCGAACGACCCTAGCGTACGGAAAAGAAAGAAGGTCATTAGTCCTATGAGTCAGAAAGAAGAAAGCCAAACAAGCCGCCCCTGACTATAAAGCTTCTTGCGAGGAAGCCCTCCGTTACACTAGCCTTAAAGCAGCTAATGGCAGACATGAAGAAGCATTAGTCCAGACCGAAGGCGAAGGGAAGGATTAGTAATAACAGAAAAGTCGTAAAGCCAAGGTGTTCTCCTGTCGTCAATCTTTTTAGTCGTTGTCTCCACTAGCTGTAGGGCGAAGCAAGGCATTCAGCTAAGAGCAGCAGCAACTAGAGCATCCCGTCTGAAGGCCGAGGGCAGGAAAGCAAGGCAAGTCTGAAGGCAGAAGCTTTAAGAGATAGGGGAGGAACGGTATTAGCTGTTGCTGTAATTAGTGCCTTAGCTGGTGTTCCCCTTTTGGAGGAAGCGAGAAAGCTTCAAAAGGCTAGTCCGAAAGAGCTAACGGCGGCCAGGCTTGGCAGCTAGTCTGAAGCAAGGCGAGGAAAGCAAGTCTGCTAGTCCGAAAGGGCTAGCTAAGACAAGGCTGCTAGGCTGAAGGCAAGGAAGGCTAGGCCGGCAACTGCTGGCTGTCGACGAGGAGGAGTCAACTAGCGATGCCAGCTTCTGAAAGATTCAGATTTTCATATCTATTTCAAAACAAGGCAAGTTCAAAAAGTCATTTTAGCCAAACAAGCAAAGGAATGAGCGCCTCGCCTTTACTCTAATAAGGGCGTTAGCGCAGTGCGAGTTACGGAACACATTTTTGCTTTGCTATGCTACTAATACGCGTATTTGCTCTGCTATTCTGCCCTCACCTCTCCAGCTGGGCGTAGACTCTTATGGGAAGAACTGCTATCCGTGCGTCAGTTGTAATCTCTCCCTTGGTGTGTGGGTGGGGATTTCACACGACCCTTCTTCTTGCGGATAAAAAAGGGTGGCAGAAAAGGCATTTTTTGTAGCATGGAGGAGTTTGCTGACTTCATTCTGGTGGCCAGTCTGGTTGAGCTTCCTCTGGGTGGATCTGACTATACTTAGACCAAAAGCAAGGTGAAGCAAACATTCAGCGCAGGTTAGATCGCTTTCTTATATCCAATGATTGGGACATCACGTTTCCCCATCCAAAGAGCTAGTTCCCGATCCATCTCTGACCACCCCCAGCAAGCTACGCACACTTCTAGCGCACAAGCCCCTTTACTCTGCAGTAAGCGCACAAGCCCCCCTATGGAGTCAAGCTGGCTCGCTTCGCTTTGAGAAGCAAGTAACTTCACTTCAAGCTGGGTAAGGGAAGGCAAGGAAGTAACTGAGGGAAGGGACCTTTACCATTTCGCTTCTTCAAGCTAGTAGCCTTTGTGCGGCTGACTCCTGCCTTTCTCAATCATTATGATGAGTGCCACATCTCTAAGCCTCGATCTCAATCTGCTATGCTTACGCACAAGACTACCCCTCTTCCCGAAAGCTTCGCGGGCACTAAAGCTGCAAGTAAGCTCACGGGCATACGCGATAGGGCACTAAAGCTGCAAGTAAGCTCTCGGGCTCATGCTTGCTACTGCTCTCGGGCACGCACTGCGCTCCTGCTCCTCGCTCCGTTCAACTCGTGCTTCTTCTTCTCTATCTTATCTTAATTTCGTATATAATAACAGTGTCTTTCTTCATTTAGTAAGCTAGTTGATCGAGAAACCTGCGCCCAAAGTGCTTTCGCGAAAGCCGGTCACCGTTTGGCTAAGATCCTTGATGACTTATGAAGAAAGCCAGACTTCAAACAGTAGGGCAAAGAACATAACATTATAATATGAATGATATCTGAGAATAATAGCTAAGTGTAGCCTGTGACCTTCAAAGCTTGCTCAATTCTCCTTCCCTTTCCCTTCATATTCTGTTGAAACTCATTCCCCTACCCCGGCAACTCACTCTTTGCCAGTGAAGTCCTCCCACATCTTGACCCACTCGCTCGCTATCTACCTTCCCCACCGCCCTTCTTCAATAATTTCCGAGACCTTCGCAACACTAGACAAAGCGGTATCATTGCGTAATCTATCCCCAAAAGAATCAATAAGGCGGCCCACCGGGAGCCACGGGTCGAACCATAAATTAGTGGTGGACCCATCTCCAATGAGATGTCGGATACACCATGTAGCGAAGTCCCTAACACGAAGAATGCCTCGCCAAGCCCAAGAACAATCCCAAGGAATCTCTTTTTTCTTTTTTTATTATAATTAGAATGAATTATGAGAATAATTCTAATAATAGCTAAGCGGGCACTAAAGCTGCAAGTAAGCTCTCGGGCTCGGTTTTTCCTGAACCCATAGTTCTAGTTTCTCTCGAAATAAGATATTTCTTTTCTTCCGAAGTCGCATTTCCCGCAGCAGCATCCAAAGCAGCAGCTAAAGCCTCATTCCGGACTGAGACCGTAGAAGAGTAATCATTTACCTAGGTCACTTGCCGAATCTCAAGGTAGAGACGAAGCTTCCGAAGACCCTGAATCCACGGGTCCAGGTAATGTGAATAGATAGGTATAGGCCCTTTCGGCCTGACCGAACTGAAATCAAAGGGGCGCAACGGCTTTTCATAGGCGGAGGCTTGAGCGCTTTCTGGCTCGCTTCAAGCCTGAAAACGCAAGATGTTTTCTTTCTACTTGGCTAAGATGTCTTCTTTCTTTCATTCTCATTGATGAATGAATTTGCATTTCATTCTTTCATTATCTTTCTAAATTGATGAATGAATTTGCAAGGATGTCTTATTTCTTTCATTAGAATTTCTGAAATTCTTTACATTTCTTTCTTGAATTCTCATTTCTAAATTCCTTTTTGAACGAATTATATGTATAATTCTTCTTCTTTTTAAATCTATTTTACCCCGTTGCTTGTACTTTGATTGTCGAGATTGGGTTGGTGTTCAGTGTACCTATCTGTATCGAAAATCAAAGAATGAAATTACAATGAATGAAATTGAATTTCAAAAGAAAGAAAAAGAATGCCAAACGCGCTACGGCTTTCGCGCTTGAGTTTGATTGCTCCCTGCATTCGGGGTGAATGAGCCAGTTCCGTTCTAATCTGAACGGGACGGGATAGGACCAAGGGTAGGAGACTGATTAATCCGGGCGGAAGTCAGATATAGAATTAGGAATCACTTGACGTTTGACCTTGACAAAAGACAGCGCCTCCTCACTTACTAGCATACGATCAATTCTCTCCAGAATTCTATCTCTTCCTCTCCTTATCTTTGTCCAGGTGAAGAATCCACTTGATGGAGACCAGAAAGAAGAGGCTTTCCTGGAAAGATTAGAATTCCTCTATTAGATTAGCATTCCCCAATCTACCGCCGCTGCTATCTTAGACAACTATTGAAGTGAAGATCCAAAGGCGAACAGCCACCTAAACGAGTTCTGCGGCTACCGACGATCGCAAGTTTGGTTGGTAAGTAGGCTTTCGAGGCTCAACTACTTCACTAGCTGAGGCACTTCTAGCGGACCTACCGATCATGCAGGGGAATCCAGCAAGAATAGGCCAAAAAGCGTAGGCTTGTTTCCTGCGCTCACGCCTGCGAGCGAAGCGCTCAAAGCGATGCGAGCCAGCTTGTAGTAAGAGGGGGGCACTTGCAGCCTTATCTCGCGTTTTCACTGCCCGCCGTACGTGACTTAGCAAGCGTTTGGCATTCTTTTTCTTTCTTTGTTTTATTTCAGAATGAGAATTGAAGAAATGAATTGAATTTCATTCTTTCAGAAATTCATTTTTTTGGCTCGATTTTGCATGCTCTGCTCCCAAAATGCGGAGAGACTTGCGAGGGCAGATCCGGGTTGGTTGGTCCCCGGAAAGTCATGGGAGAGGCGGGCTAAGTGAAATAATAGACTGGCGCCACTATAGAATCTTATGAATCACGCACGGCACACTTTCTATATCTCCGTCTACAAGGTGAACAGCTTAGCTTACAGCACAGCGTGTTCGCCACCACACAGGCTGGCTGGTGCATAGGTCAGCCCGAGAGGCATGACCCTTCGATTAGAACACCCCATATCTCGTGACACGCGGAGCGTGGCATTTCCTTTTTTTCTTTTTTATAAAGTCCGTATAACTTCTAACCAACAGATTCATTCTTTATGAATCAAGTACCATTCAAAGGGTGCATTGCCTCAAAGAGTGAAGAAGAGAAGGGCTTTGTATAGACACTCTTCCGCCATGTTCGTTGCCCTAGGCTCACCATTATTTCATTCCATTCAATTGATGGGTTCTAGCTCCAAAGAACATATACATGGAGCTATGTCGACTTACGTACGTCTCGTTGACCCGATCAGGTATACCACGTATCATCCCCTCTTTCCATAGAGGAGAGATAAAGAAAAAGAAAAGATATAGTGATCGTGCCGTAGACCTTGTTCCTTTCTACTTGACGTTCTTTTCCTCGGTTTTTTATTACATAAGGTAGCTTGCTTACTTAGCGCTTGCGCTAAGGATCTAAGGATTCAGAGTCAAACTTTGATTTGAAAAAAAAAACCTTTCCCTTATTAGCCGGAGTACAAGTGTACCCATAACATAAAAGCTCTTTTCATCATCAGAAACAACCTGATTTCCGACCTCTTGCATTGCATTACCATAACGAAAAGAGAAATTCTTTCAAAAAAGAGAAATTAAAGAAAGAATTTATGAAAGAAAGAATTGAAGAAATGAGAATGAAAGAATGAAATGCAAATGAATGAAATTCTAATTCAAGAAAGAAGACATCCTTGCAAATGAATGAATCAATGATAATGAAAGAAAGAAGACATCTGATCTTAGAAAGAAAGAAGTCTGACAAAGAATGAAATGTAATTCATTGTCATTTCATTCTTTCTTTCATTTTCTTTTCTTTGTTTTGTTTTTTCGTAAAATAAAAAGCTTTTTCCTAACTAAACGAAGAGGACTAATTACTTACTTGCTTGCCGAGCTTACCGAGCTAAACGAGTAACGACGAGCTTACCGAGTAACGAGCACACCGAGCAAGAGAGAGAGATAGATAGACAGAAAGTGTGTGATAGGCGGAAGCCCCCTGGTGCGGAAGCCCGGAAGCACTGAGCAACCGAGCAAGGGTGATTGATAGATAGACAGTTTTTTCAGAAAGTCTCTCAGGGGCGGTAGTGCGGTGGTGCGGATGCACTGAGCGACGGAAGCAAAGGAAGAATCAAGCTAGGGAGCTAGGGAACACTCCTGATTTGAAAAAGGCCTCTAAAAGGGCTTCTAACGCTTTGTAAGTAGGCAGGTCAGGTCCAACCCTAATAAGTTGTTCTCCTCGTACAGAAAGAGGATCTCGTCTTTCAGAGAAAGGAGCTAACTCGTCTTGGCTCCACCTTCAGCTCGGTCGTTCAACGATTCCTTCTTTCTCACTTCGCTCGCCTCGCCTTCCAAGAAAAAACGGGAAGAAAGCATAGCTCAAGCTCAGGAGCAAGTCCTTTCCTTGCTGATTCAAGTTTCTCGAGAACTATAGGCCGGTGCTTTAGACATTCGTGGAGTTTATGTCCCGGGCAGCGGGATATATGAGCAGCTTGCATATTTGAAATCCAAGTATTTATATATCTGGAAGATACTTCGCATTTTTTAAATAAACGGGCGAAACTTCTTCTGGGCATCGAATCATATAGCTTTTGAATGCCTTCCTTATAGTCTCGTCTAAAAGCTTATTCCATTTTGAAAGCTTGCAAAAAAACCTGCGAAAATCGCAGACCTTTCCTCATGGCAGGTATCTTCGCCAGGTCTAAGTTGGCCGGTTCTGGGGCGAATGAGAATTTCGATCGAGGCGCATGCGATCCTCTGAGACCCGCGTGAGCTGCCCTTATAGCAAAAGGGGCGGTAGGCGCGGCAAGCTTAAGGCCAGAGCTGGCCGCCAGCTTGCTGTGCTAACGCCCGTTTACTATTAAGGCATCTGCAATCATCAAATTCAGAGCAAAGAAAAACTACAGAATTTTGCTTTTTTTATTCCTCGTGGGTAGACATAGAGCCAACTTGAAGTAGCCTGCATGCAATTTTTTATGAGATAACACAAGGTTGCGTGTATGTATTCCACAAATTTTCTGTCTATATACATCCACACAACAAATGCATATAGCTACATATCTTGCATGCATACGAGATGTCTACAACTTAGACAGTTGCACTTGGTAGAAGCAACTGTTTGATGACCATAAACTGGTGATGATAAGTGGGGTCCACCATCTATAGAGAGGGTCAGAGCCTCAAGACCATGCACCAGATATTTGCAGTATAATCTGTACAGCTAATGCCCTCTCTTTCATTTCACTTTTGATTTCCAGAGCCTATCAAAGTCAAGAAACTAAACTCTTACCTGAGGGCCAATGGTGATTCCCATTACGCTCCACTGTCAAAGAAGAATTGCTCAGTTATACGTGTATACTAGTAGATATAAAACCTATATTAACTCTATTTGCACCCTTGATTTTATTATCAACAACCCGTTGGAGTCAGCAGCCCCGAAATGAATTCAGGAGGTCGCTGGTCTCTAGCAATAATAGGAGAAAATAGTCAGGCTGTGGCATGTGGAAAATCAAAGATGGGGGCAAAGAACATTTCTGTAGAAGTCTATCAACTGAGATTTTTGAGTTTATTTGAATTACCCGTGAGATTGCAACGGGAATCGGTTGTGTAGCTGACATTAACACTATTTGGCGAAGGAACATCGGTTGCATAATTTTTGTGTAGTAATTTACTCCGATGAAATCGAATGAGCCCAAAACCATATGAGACTGTTCTTTGGTGAATTTCGGTAGCCGATCTCCAACGTGGGATCTCATGGTAAGTGGATATTCACCATGGATTAATGGGTCCATGAACCCGCACAAGCCCCAACGAACAATTAAGCAATAATTGTTAACTAAGTAAATTGAGCAACGGTGCCTTGATCTCATGGCTAGTGATTCTCATTTTGCTTGACTCACCATCCATACATGAAGTCGATAGCTCGTTGAGCTGCATCACTGTTGGACGTCGATGCAGAGAAGGGCACAAACCTGTGGGACACCACGGTTATTCCAATAGAGCCTTTTTGAGAGGCCTGCCAAGACAATTCATCCGTAACGTTGATATACTCAGATCGAATATTTTGACAAATAAGGTTGTTTATGTGTGCATGTCTTGAAAGATGGATAGTAAACATTCTTGCAAGTTACAAATTTCTTATCCTTTCCAGTGGTTGTGATTATAGAATAGTAAACATCACCACCGTCGATCATGATCATATGCTGTTCAAACCAAACAATAGTTGGCAACGGTTTTGTCTCTCAAAAGCTAAATCTATACCTGGTATTTCTCCTTGTAGCGTTTCACAGCAGCCGCATGAGCAAGAAGCATGTTATGCCCCACAATATAAGGCTCCGTCCCCGAATTCTCTAAAGCAGAGGTCCGCATAATATAATCTCGAAAATCCGCCCGCCTGTAAGCAAAATGAGATTTTCTAGAGCTTTGACTAGATTAAAAGCATAGATCCGGCCGGTTCGGCCCGGTTTGGGATAGGAAAGCGTACACGATCTTGGAGCTTAAGAAACCGCTGTGGTGAACAACTCCTTCCCTCGGAACTGGTTTAGGCCTTCTCTCTCTCTACTCGAAACCTGCCCGACCTTTCATTTCGGAGAGTAACTCGAAAAAACTCCGTAAGGGCGAGAAAGGGTCCCGCCCAAGGAGGGAAAGCCTTTATTTATTTAGCCCTTTTAAAAAGTCCCTGTTAATTTCCTCTAGTCTGGAAAAAGGGCTTTTCCAATATCTTTTCGGCCGTGAAAGTCGTGAAAGTAGTGGAAATGGATTAGTTGAGGTTCCTGTGGCACTTCAGGTTTTAGGAAAGCGCCTTTTGACGCTGGGACTCATGGTCAGACGACGAGGTGTGGAACCACTAGTAAGACTACTACTGTTTTCATTGTTTCCTCGATTAAAGAAAGGATGGTGGAAAACTGGTTTATTGGAGACGAACTGGTCGAACAATTTAAACATGACGCTATACTGTATGAGTTATGCCGGACCACAGCCGCGCTGCTAATGGTCACTTTAAAATGTTTTTTTACTTTGACTGCATCAAAGAAATGACAGAGAACTGACTGGGATGATGGGACCTCATTAGAGTCTTTAGCTCTCTGCTGACGTCCGGCCTTTCTTTGCGTTTTGTAATGCAGAATAAGCCCGGCGACAAAGGGTGCCGCCCTTTGAAGCCCTTGCTTTATTATTAATTACAAGGTAAGGTAGTGCCTCCATTAACCACGCAAATATAGGATTATTCATTAGTTTATGAAATCAGCCTTCTTGTGTCCGTCGCGTGCATATGCAGCACCGGCCTGGTGGGACTTGGCCCTTGGCTTTTTAGGGCTTTTTTAGAGAGTAAGGTAAGGAGGGGTCTAGTTTTGACAGTATTTTCCTTTGGCAAGTTCCTGTGTAGCGAGCCCTCGGCGACTGAGAGGAAAGCCCCCCTTGAGGGGATTGGCTGACTTGGATTCCCGCGGGCACTCTTAGACTTCTGCAGCTCGCGGGCAGCCAGCGCACACACCAAAAAAATCTTGAAAGCAATGCTACACTTTGTATGTAGGGACTCCGGCCGCTGAGAGCGTCGAAAGCGGTCTTGAGCTTGCTTGAGTTTGAGCACGGGTCCGACCGCGCTAAACGGGCTAAAAACGCGCGTTTTCGCCGCCCTCTGGTCCCCTTCTGCATAGGCCTTTTAGTGCGTTCTAGGCCTCTCTATCGTGCTCCGCGCGCGTTTAGGGCTGACGTTTATTGAGAGCACTGTGGGTATTTTGCTTTAGGTGTTATCCCTGAGGGCGTTAGAAAGTGCCTTGTCAATGGCTTTATTGGTTTTATACTGCCAAAGGAGTTATTCCGTTAGGTTGTTTCCTGAGCTATCTTTCTTTTCCTTTTTCAGTCAGAGCAGAGTTTGTTTTCTTTCATTCGCTGACAACTAAGAAAACTCAAAATCACCCTCGACTGAGGAGTATGTCGGGAGCCTCGGAATAAGTCCTACCCATACCTACTGGCGAATAGTTCAGTGAGTGGGTTCGGGTAACACTCTACTTATTGATCTACCTATTCATTCCTCCCCCAGAGAAGATAGAGCTATCTTCCTTCAGAGATTGCTTGCATTGACGGTCATTACATTTTTTCCATTGCTAGGCCCCAAAACACTTTTTCGATGAAGGTACTTCGGACACATTTCATTCTCTCGAGCAGGGACAAATTAGGGCCCTATTTAATGAAATTTCTCATTAATAGATTAATGTGACAGGGGGTCGTTTTACTCTTTCTCAAACAGTAGGTTTTCGACGATTGATCCGAGAGGCCTATAAGAGAGAATAGGGGCGAGAGCGAGATGTTAGGGATTTCTATCTTCATCCCCAAGTCTCTCTCATTGATGAAGGGGGACATCTTCATCCATTAAACTCTTAGTATGCGTATGTTAGTTGACCCATCGAACGAACCCAACCTTCTATTTCAGATAGATAGATGTTGAGCTTAAATCGTTTCATTGGGATCAGTAGATGGGAACCCCGTGGTGACGAGTAGAGTAGGCAGCGAGTGGAGTGCGACTCCACTCGCTCATAAGCACGGAACGAGCCCTTAAAGGATAGCCCTTTGAGTATAGTTGTGAGAACTCCACGAGCTACAAACATATGAAATAGAGAGTTCCGTTCAGGAACGAGCATATTCAATAGAGCGAGTGGAGTGCTTACGCACGGAACGAGGCGGCGGGAAGCGAAGGCTGCTAAGCCGTAGCTATAAGTGTATGAGACTCTATGGGGCGATTCCGGCCGAGAGCCCTTTTTTCTTTTTTGAGTTTCCATCCAACTTCATCCTATGCTAGCCATTTCCATGCCGTTCAACGCTCTGTTGTAATTACCAAACGGTTGTATACCCAATCCCCCGTCTTCCTTGGGTTGGGCTACCAACGACAAGATTCTATTTCATCGTTTTTCTCTGCTTGTTCCTTCCCCTCCACAAGTACGGCAGAGTCTGTCGATGGCCTTCCTAAAACCAATTTGTGCCAGTAGTATGGTAGCCATGTGATTGGTATAAGCCGATAAGACATGTTTAATAAGTAGTTGTCTGCCACTGAGGCTAAGCCATGAATGACTCCTTTTGACTGCATTTTTTCCTGGTTTCGTTGCGCCCCTTCCAACTAGTTATAGATTGACGGTATATGGGACCAAGCCAAGTCAGTCCATAGATCATCTGTTAATCCTTCTTTGAATCCCAGTTGTCTTAGTATCCGTCGTCGTCTGGGGTTTGTAACATGACCAAAGTATACAAAAGTCTTGTTTTCCCCCCGGGGCTTAAAGGAAAACATTAAATAAAGTTTTGAAGCCTCGAACAGTCTCTCTATCTGGCTTTGTTATTATTACAGTGTCATCTGCAAACTGTGAGATAAGTGGTGCCATGGTTCCTGGAGAGATCTGAATGCCCTGCTGTTTTCCCTCTTGGAAGCTATGTTTGAGCAGTCGATTTCATGTCTCTGCAACCAGCCAGTAAGTAGAGATATGGAGAGAGGGGACAGCCTTGTCGCAGACCTTTGTTTGGTTCCTTTTATGAACCCCACAGATCGTCCATGGATCATTGGTGCTATCCATTGTATATAAATACACTAGAGTACCCTACTCTGCAAATCAAATTTTCCTTAAGCATATAGAAACCTATGATTAACATTATCGCAGGGTTTGGCGAGTTTAGTGATCATGGCTGGCTCACCTGATCTATCAGCTGAGTGGTAAGCCTCCTTGGGACAATCATCAATATCTCTGCCTATCCAAATGAGATTAGGAAGGCGCCCTTGTAGCAATAGGGCCAGCCTGTCTTTCAATCTATTGGCAATTACCTTAGTCATTCTCTTATACAGTGTAGTCCCCATAGCAATGGGCCTCGGTCTAGTGAGGTTTTGCTTTTTTGGGAATCATTGCAAGGAAGAAGGATTGAATTGCACCTGGTTTGCTCTGCTCCTGTTCGACTTCAATTACCATATGGAGATGGAGGTCGTCCTTAATAATTATGTTCCAGCACAGCACTGTCTTCCGAAGTTGAAGTTCAGTTGGAATCCATCTGGTCCAGTAGCTTTTTACTATGAACAGCTACCGGTTACCAGATTGAAGAATTTGGTTTGTGCCCCGGGGACTTTTTCATTGATGGACTGCAGCTATATGCTGTTGGCTTGAGAAGATGGATAAGTGTGAGAACAATTTCATAACTTCTTTCCTTATCTCCTCATGCTGAACCAGAACCTGGCCTGTTGGGCATTTCAATTGATGAAAGTGTGGATTCTGCGTTTCTTAATAGATGCGTGGAAAAAAGAAAAACCTTTTAACCACAACTGTCGAGATTGTAGGCGCAGCGACTCACTTGCCTGAGCTTCCAATCTTCTATACATACTATAGTCCTCTATGTGTTCTGCATGTGGTTCTCTCTCAATTGCTTGTTCCAATCTTCCTTTCCCATTCACGTGTTTCCTGCTTGTTTTGTAATGCCATTTCCTTCGATCCGCGGAGCCTTTAGTCGTTGTTGAATTGCTACTGCTACTAGTACAAGTCTTCGGTTAAAGCAGTAGGCAGGTCAAATTCCTGGGAGTTTCATTCCAAGTTTCCTCAATCAATTGTATACATTCTGCATTCAGAAGCCAGTGAGCGGAGCGCGGATGCGCTCGCTCAAAGCCGTCTCGCGCTCGCACACGCCCCCTTTACGCAATAGGGCTCAAATAGGCCTCCTCTGTATACAAGGTGCGCAGCCCCTTGTAGTAAGAGAGCCTACGGCGCCTCTTACTACAAGGGGCGTGTGCGATGCCCTAAGGCTTGTGCGCTAGATGCAGCAGCGAGCGCATCCGCGCTCCGCTCACTGGGGCTTGCTGGCTCAGGAATCGACTGGTTCCGAGCAGACTCGTGGAGCTGCTGCTTGGATTATCGTAGAATAAGAGGAGCCGTCTTTTAAAATGACTTTACTTAAAAGACAGATGCCGCCGCTGCGAGGCGAGGGAGCCACTTGTCTGGTCTTGCGATGCACTCACTCCCGTTACGAGAATGAAATGACGCCCCAGCAAGAATAGGCCAAAAAGCGTAGGCTTGAAGCCTGCTAGCGCACACGCCCTTGCGCGCCTACGGCCCTCTTGCTACTTTGGGCTACGCACCTGACGCAATTGGTGCTTATCGCACTCTTGCTATCAGGTATCAAGCCCAAAGTCGCAATAGAGCTTATAAAGCGCCTATTGCTATTGTAGGCTTGGGGGCTTGTGCGCTAGCCTTATAGCTTGGGGCCCCCTATGGCACTCTCGCTACAAGGGATTAAAGTTCCCCTCTTACGTAGGCTTGTGCGATGCCCCCTACTCTTAATAATGCCTTAAGCGCTCACCTTTTTTGGCCGAGACCAAGACTCCTTACTTATCGCACAAAGAGCGGCACAGAGCGGCCGGAGATTGATTGAAAAGGCAGCCCAGCCTGGCCCGCCCCTTTAGTGATAGTGAGAAAGAGCACACACAGACCTCCCCTGACCCACTAATCATCATCTGGCGCGAAGCAAAAAGAAAGGTCCCCCCTCCTTTCCTTCCCAGCCGCCCCCCTAGCCGCCTACCTACTCGTGCTCGTAGCTCGATCGGAGATCAAGAGTGTGGTCCGGCGGAAAACAGAAGTAGTCCGTATCAAGTGAAACGTGAATTGCTCAGTAGTGCTTCGCCACTACCGGAGCTGGCGGAAATAGCTTAATGGTAGAGCATAGCCTTGCCAAGGCTGAGGTTGAGGGTTCAAGTCCCTCCTTCCGCTCCAGGCTTCGTCGTTCAGTGGTAACGAGTAGAGTGCGTCAGTCATCGGTTCTTTTCCGGGCTTTTTCTTTTCTTTCTCATCGAGATTGGGTTGGTGTGTACCGTACTGTTATATGTTGCCTGAGGCCGGAGACCATCCGTGATTTCTGACTTTCTTTTATGAGGAGAATCGCAGTGGAGCCAGTGAGCGGAGCGCGGATGCGCTCGCTCAAAGCCAGCGGGCACTTAGAGTGCCCTATTGCAACAAGGTAAAGGGGCGTCAAGTGCCCCCATTACGTAGGCTTGTGCGCTAGCTTACGCGGGCGTGTGCGCGTTATGCCCTAAGGCTTGTGCGCTAGCCTTATAGCTTGGGGGCCCTAAGGCTGGCTTGTGCGCTAGTATGGCGTGTGCGCTTTATGGCCGCGATTGTAGGCTTGAGGCTTTCTACCTGATAGCAAGAGTGCGATAAGCACCAATTGCGTCAGGTGCGTAGCCCTGACGCTTAAGAGCTTGACGCGCGAGAGGGGCATGTGCGCATGGCAGCAAGTGGGCTTGAAGCGCCTATTGCGACTTTGGGCTGCAAGTGCCCGCGGGCGTCAGTGAAGAGGGCTTGAAGCCTGCCTATAAAGCGCCTTTACACAATAGGGCCCTTTATAGGCAGCCTCTGCTGCATCTCTGTTTCATTAAGCTTTCTACTCTCATATGCAACGGGGTGTCCCTCTTGCACCAATACCCCACCGATAGCAAAGTCTGAAGCGTCACTGTGGACTGAAAAGGTTGGGTGTGGTCTGGGAGTCGCAACACCCCGGATCTTTTCTCACGGCTTGCTTGAGGTCTTCGAATGCTCTTTGGCACTCCTCCGACCAAACCCACGCTCGGTCCTTCTTTAAGAGATCCGTAAGTGGAGCGGCTCGAAGTGCCAGATATAAACCGCCTATAATAGAATAGTTTACGAGACCAAGGAATGATCGTAACTCATTCACCTTGACTGGTGCCTCCCACTCGGTGATAGCACGGACCTTCTCCTTGTCCATGCGAATGTGCCCATCCCCGATCCAGTGTCCCAAGAACATAATCTCCCCTTGCGAAGGATTATCAAATTCCTTTACATAAAGGCTGTTCTTCCTCAATACTTCATAAAAGGTACGGAGGTGGGCGACATGCTCTTCCAAAGAACAGCTATAATGACAATGTCATCGAGGTATACCACCACTTTCTTATCCAAAGACTGACTATTTGAATAGCTCATTCATGAGGGTGCAAAAAAAAGGTAGCGGGGGCATTCGTCAACCCAAAGGGCATCACCAGAAAGTCAAATGCACTATATCTCGTAACACAGGGGGCTCATCACCCTCTGCGATGCGCACCTGATAGTAACCCGATCGGAGGTCTAGCTTTGAAAAAGACCTTGCACCCCCAAGCTGATCAAAGAGATCTGCAATCTGTGGGATTGGGTAAAAGTGCTTTTTTGTAACCTTATCTTATTGAGTGCGCGATAGTCGATGCACAGCCCCACTCGAATAAGAGGCTTCCATCATGCTTATTTAGTTTGAAAGAGGACCGGGGCCCCATAAGGTGCCTTTGATGCCTGTATGAACCCGGCCTCAAGCAGACCTTGTCTCCCAAGCTCTGCCAGCTCGGGAGGGGCAATCCGCCAAACCAGCCCGCCTGAGCAGGTTGTTTGGCTCCGGGCTCCAACTCAATTTTGTGGTCCACTGCTCTCCTCGGCGGCAGTGTTTTGGGCAATGATTGGGGCATAACATCCTAGAACTCCTCTAGGACTTGTTGCACTTCCTTGGGCACGGGCCCCGTCAATCCCCACTTTGAAGGCTGCCACATAGGTGGCCTGACCCCGTTTCAGGCCTTTTTCTAGCTTACGTGCTGAGACAAGCTCGACCCCCTCTTTCTCCTTTCCTTTCTTGACACAGGAACAAGGGGCTTCCTCACCCATCATGCATATAGAGCCAAGAAATTGCATGGGGACAACCTTTGCAGTTTGCAAGAATTCCATACCGAGTATGACCTGGAAGTCATCCATAGGGACAGCCTAAAGATTGGTCACTTAGAAACCCAATCTAATCTTTCCCAGGTTCCTAGGAAGCTGATGTTAGGCTTGCCTGTTTCTGGCCTATGATCTGTCCTGGCTGTCGATAGAGGAGTTAACCTCTTCGAGTGGTTAGGTTACAGAGAACTTCAGACAAGGCTCGTGGAGTGCGTCAGTCATCGGCTCTTTTCCGGGCTTTTTCTTTTCTTTCTCATCGAGATTGGGTTGGTGTGTACCGTACTGTATCGAAAATCATGCATTCTCCCATCAGACTTTCCGTGGGAAAAAGCCGGCAAGGCAAGAACAAGTCTCTAAATTTGCTCTTTAGGGAGCAGTCTTTGAATGCAACAAACCAAATGATAGTTGTTCTAGTTCTTAACAACAGTGGCTCTTCCTCGTCCGAGTGGGAGGCAGCAACACCTTTACTGCTGCAAATTCTTGACTTCCATGAGGATATGGTATTCTTCCTTATTCATATTTTTGTATTCGTATCACAGTGGTTAGTTGGCATTTGACGGTTCCTATACTTTTCTTTTTCACGATGATCCTTAGGCTTTCTTAGTAAAGCGGATTTCTCCCTTGACTTCAAATCTTCAATCAGAATCATTCTCATGAAAACCAAGCTACATCTACTATACATCTCTCTCTACAACACTGTATTCTTTCTTAGGTTTGGGCTCTTTTGCGTATTGTCTTCTTCGTTCATACGGGGTGCACCATGATGTTGGCAAGCTCTACAGCTTCCTTCTATCGTGGAAGGCCTATCGAACCTTCCTCCTCTAACCGAGCCGAGGAGGAGAAGAAGACTTCGCCTATTCGAGAGGTACGAAAAGCGATAACCGCATGGGTGAAATATATACAACTGGGAATCGTCCACCCGTGCGGACTGAAGAGAAATTGAAGCTAATGGTGGACTTTATCTTTGAGGACTTCGAAGAAGAAAGACTGGAGCAACATCTGTCGGTCCTATCTGAACTTTAGCAACAACACGACCGTAGCTTTCGTTACCAAAAAATGTTGAGGGAAGAAGCAACGGCCCTATTTGCCACACCAACCCGCGCTGCGCGCGCGTTGCGCTAACGCGCTTGAGTTTGATTGCTGGATTAGGTCTCCTAATTCTAGGTTAGTTTAGTCGGTTTCTTAGTAAAGCGGATTTCTCCCTTGACTCTATCCGTTTTTTATTTTGAGTATGGAATTCTCTCCCAGAGCTGCTGAACTCACGACTCTATTAGAAAGAAGAATGACCAACTTTTACACGAATTCTCGCATCGATGAAATCGGTCGAGTGGTCTCAGTTGGAGATGGGATTGCACGTGTTTATGGATTGAACGAGATTCAAGCTGGGGAAATGGTTGAATTTGCCAGCGGTGTGAAAGGAATAGCGTTGAATCTTGAGAATGAGAATGTAGGGATTGTTGTCTTTGGTAGTGATACCGCTATTAAAGAAGGAGATCTTGTCAAGCGCA
>NW_027181902.1:30000-34142 GCF_029961685.1 Aristolochia californica | reverse complement strand
GAAGCGCAT
Source organism: Aristolochia californica (assembly GCF_029961685.1). Classification (NCBI taxonomy): domain Eukaryota; kingdom Viridiplantae; phylum Streptophyta; class Magnoliopsida; order Piperales; family Aristolochiaceae; genus Aristolochia; species Aristolochia californica. Next base: position 34,133 of record NW_027181902.1, on the reverse strand, counting down.
ACCTCTCATCTCTATGCGAGTAGTACTTCAGTATCTTTTTATAGCCCTCAAGTACAACACCGCTCCGTGGGGTTGCTGCTTCGCTTAGAGCTAAGCTTACTTAGTAAGTGAAGCAGTAAGCTAAGCGATAGAGAGAGAGGTTGCTAAGTGACCGCTACTTTATAGAGTGAGAGACCTGGCTCGCTTAGATAGATAGCTTCGCTAGGTTGCTTGCTTCAGTTACGTTGATTAGTCAATGAGTTCGAGTTCGGAAGGAAATAGAGTCATGAGGATAGAGTCAAGGGTCCCAAGAAGGGCAGGTAAGGTGGCAATGAGGAAAGGAAGGAAAGCGGAGGAAGCTGGTCAGTCAGTCCCAGTTCCAGTATTGAAGGAAGCATGGCATAGAAAGCAGGTCATGGGTTGTAGGGAAGAGGTAACACGTGTACATGAAAGCAAGCGGGAGCAGAGCGGAGGGATGGAGCAGGGAGGACTGTAGTCACTTGGGAAAGAAGCACAGAGAGAGCAAAACGAGTTAGGGTTGGTGTGGCCAACACAGGAGAGTCACCGAAGGACCGAGTCACTTTAGTCGCTTACGCTCATAGAGCTCCGGAAAGAAAGGAACTAATCATACCAGATTTTTCATTCTGGATTTCTCGATTGATTGATTGAAAGAAAGAGGAGGTGCATTACTTGGATGTACTCTCGAGTGATCGAATGAGTCTCTATGACACTAGGAAAGAGATAGAAGTGGAATTACTGACCTATGAATGGAGCGATCCCCTCGTAACCAGGATTCTATCACGATCGATTGAACACCTAGTGAACGCTTTAGCCTTGTCTCATCCCAAACAGATTGATCGATGGATTGATTGATCAATCAGTTTGGTTTTTCTACAGAGAAAAAGAGTTTAGTTCAAAGAATGGTTGTCTTCAATCTACATGGTTTTCTCTTTTAAGATAAGAATGGTTTTCTATAGATAAGAAGAATGGGAAGAATGGTGAAGTAATATAGAAGGTTTTCCACAAATAAGAATGGTTAACTTCGTCATAAAACCATGTTTTTATAGAAGGTTTTAAGATTGGAATGGTTAAGTACTACGGCTCCCTTCCTGCTGCCTTTTGAAATGCCTCCACCTCTGCTAGTGGTTTTGTGGATTCACCTACTTATGCCTGGGGCTCAAGCCCTTATGGATAAATAGGTGGTTCTGAATCAAAGGGCTCTGCTGCCCCCGTATAGCGACTATCTGCTGCTTTTACTTAGCTGTTTGCTCCTGCCTTTGTATCTGCTATGAGTGAATCTACTCCGTCTCCGGGTGAAAAAACCACTGCGATTGCCTTTGACCATACAAAACCTATGCCTATATTCATATCTGTAAGTTGCAGATCCAGAGCGAGTAGTTGCTTATCAGGGAGTCATGTGAACTTATATTAAAGTAGCCCAGAACGAGTGGGAGACCCTGCCCGACAATATGGCAGCGAGATAGACCCATTAAACTCTACAGGGCGCTTTCTATCAACAAAGACTTAGCCCACCTTGACCGATCCACTGTCCTTCCTTTCGATATGACTCGCCCTTCCTATTCAGGACCATTGTGCACTCCTATCTTCCCCTTCTTTCTAGCACCATTTATAGCTTGTTGAAAAGCGAGCTTCTATCTATGGATTTGGAAAATCATTCTCTGATACAGCACTGCAGAAAGGCTTAGTCGTTAATTGTCACATGCGGAGGTTGTTTCTGTGGTTCATTATCTGTTCTTCTCTGACCTTCACTTGCATTTCAATCAAAGGCGCTATCGCAGCACGCCTTTCCTATTTCCACAGCTAAACCGCCCTACCGTTCTGACGACTCTAGCTCGATTAAGTCATTGGCTTATTCAAGACGAGAATCTCTTTTATCGGGGCAGAGGACGGCGGGTAAGCCTGACCAAAAAATTGGATCATCTCGTTTACTTTCTACTTTTTTTTAGAAAAGGTTTGGGGTACTTACTTCCCATGTTAAACTGTGCCTTTCTTTCATAAGGCCTGCCTTTTACATATACCTTATTTTAGAAATGAAAAAGAAAGAAAGCAACCTTTGCCCATGATTTTTTGACTGACCGACCCACCTACCTTGGAAGAAATTGTATCTCTTACTAGTGAATTCTTTCTTGTTTGTCACGCTTGAAAGTCTTTCGCTTGCTTCGCAAGGGGTGGTGTAGCTTCAATCAAACGTTTTGAGCGCAGATAGCTCTTTTTTGTTGTTCTTCCTTGGTGGCTTGAAGTGTGTTCCATGCCGTGCTATTATTGTTCCTTGTCGGTAGTTTGCTTTGTCCCACATCGAGGGTGACACGTGTCGGACGAAATTCCTTATGGCTTCTGACGGCGGACCTGACCTCTGATTGGAGTGTTTGCGTTTTCGCGAGTTGTTGCGAGGGAAGCTTTCCCATGCTCTTCCTTGACCCCGATCTCTACGGAAAACCCGGAGCGGGTGATATTCCGCGCCGACCGGAACAGACAACGGTTACTCGCTGCGTTCGGTTGATACCCGTGCAATGATGGCATGAGAGTCTCGCCTTGGTCTTGCGGCGGAAGGCGCGCTACCATCCCCAACGTATTCGACGTTATGTTAGGGGACGTAATGAACCCGAATAAGTTGCAAGAAGGTCTTCGCTTGTGGTGATGTCTTTGTCCGATTTATGGATCATTGGATCTGTTTTCGGTAAGACCTTCTCCCTCTTTTCCTTCTGGGGTCACTTCCTTATTCCCTTCATCGACTTCTATTTCTGGTTTTCTTCCCCAATAGTTGGAGTGATGAGGCTTGGCCCCGGTAATTCGGACTGAACTGAGATGTCTTCTACGCCCAGGGAGTCCAAAGCCCGTTGCACTCCCTCCTTTACTTGTCCTGTAGGGGAAACGGTAAATGAAGTTAATTGCCAGGCATATTATTTTGAATTTCTTGTGTGTGAGTGGAGAATTCCTTACCAGTGGCTGGGTCAATATATTCACTCCATTCCATCATGCGGTAGCCATCTATTCGGGCCATCTATAATCATTCTCATTCCCGCCGTTCTACCACAAAAATCTAATTCAGCTAAGAGGGATTCTATTCTATCTAAATGACCTTGACATGTCCATGAAGTGGGAATCGTTTCATGAATGAATTGGAAGAATGAATCGAGAAGAGGGAAAGATTTGAGAATAAAACAATTGGTTGGGATAGGAACTTTCTATTTCCGGATTGGATGACGAAGGCAAAGCGACCCACTACATAGTTTGATCTTCCAGACTTCGCGCTCTCCCTCACATGGTTCCGAATCAATATCTTAAATCGGCTACTAACCCACTACCAGCATCGGAGCAAGCAGGTCCATATCCGGATAAAGATCCAGATGGAGCTGTGACCGAGATGAAGAGAAAAAATGTGGCCCTCCACACGCGACCAGCCCTTGATCCATAGCTTTCACCTGATACAGTAGACGCATAGTCTGCGAAACCCGCACCACTACCTAGCCGGCCGGATACTATTCGGCATCCAGTCCAGCATTTCGAGCAGGAGAAGTGAGTAAGAGTACGAGTAGGAGCGATCCAAGAGATTCATTACCATTAAATCAGAGGCTAGGGTCAACGTAGTGGAAGAAGCATTAGTTGATTAAGCAAGTGGTTCTGTCGAGCGAGTAGTTGAGGTTGATCCAGTTCGATAACTTCCACCCAAAGTTTTTAGGTAGACTTTGCGCTTGTACCACTGCAAAAGGCTCCGACCTTTGACCACTCAGCCGCTTTGGTAGTAGCGAAAGTAGCGGCATAGATAGCCGCAATAGCTGCAGTAGATGCGGGCCACTTGCTCCAGGGTCTACTATTTGAATTCCGTCGTTTCTCCCCCTTTGTTCCTACCCAGTTGTTGATCTAGATGTTCAAGATGAAAAAGAAAAAGCCGGATGGAAATGTTGAAGTAGCACGATAAGTTCCATGTCCCCCGGCAGCTGTGGATTGAGCAGGTTATTCTGTTGCTTTACATCAGGATCCTATCCCGGCTAGCGGCGCGGCGAAAGAAGCAGAGGCAGCTATGGAACAGGTTTTTCGAGTAAAAGCACGAGTTCCGGTAGACTCGTACAAGCCAGCATCTTGACTGGATTGGGGAGCAGAGGTGGGGGGCATGGATTTCTTAATGCGGGAGC
>NW_027181902.1:0-25000 GCF_029961685.1 Aristolochia californica | reverse complement strand
CTCGATCGTAACAGTCAACTATCAAGTGATTGATATGGAACTCTGCCGCCTTCAAATCCAACACCTAACGATGAGAAAGAAGGTTCATATGGTGTTTATTCAATCGAGGGAAGGAGCGCTTACTTATAGGAGGTATGAAATCCACATCTGTCAGAATCAGGTCATCGACCGGAGGAAGGAAAGTTTCTCATTATGAGTGTGACGATGGATTCGATTGGGAAGTCCAATGGCAAAAGGAAGGAGACTCATTAGCTCGTTATTTAGTACTTGACTCTTGTACTTGCCCTGGAATCGAAAAGGAAGAGTTCTCACTTATAGCACCTCAAAGGGACTATGTAACTCAATCCTCTCGTCTATAGCTCCGATCTCTATCTACGATGAAAGGGAACTGAATATTCAGGTTTCAGGGTCCTGAGAAGGAACCATTCATCTCTCTCTTCTTCATCCCCTCCCCGGAGAACTAGGACTCCGTAACCTAGGGTCAGCAAGCCAAGCTTAGGCTTCCCCGAGAGAAAGCCCATTTCATTTGGGTGGTCTTATTTGAAGTTTTTTCTTATCAATCTTTCCCTACCCGAGCTTGATTCCCGGATCATTTACGGTGGTTACGCCATGGACTTGAACCATGTTAAATCCCCATTGGACCCGGGAGAGAAAGACAATAGAATAGCAACTGAAACAACGAACTTCTCGCTCGTTCTGCTCAAACTCTAAAACTTTCGCTATGGCCACAAAACTTTAATAAAACTGCGCGAAAGGACTAATTAAAAAAGGGGAACAACCCTTAGACGTCTTTCTTTCGTACAATTTGATTAGAATCTTTGTGGGCTTACGTGATTCTCACAGAGCCAAACCATACCATTCAACCGTTTACCATGTAGACCAATAAGCGGCTACACTACTGTAGCAAAGGTAATACAGATGAAAGGACATCGGATACTCGTTAGAATACGGAGGAACTTTGGATCAAACAGAAGGGAGAACTAGACTAATGTACCGAAAACAATCAAAGTGGTAGGAGCGGTGAACGATACAGGAAATAAGATGCGCTTTCCAGTCCCGAGCAAAGATTGGAATAGAACTGTTCGCCGCCATGGATCATTCATTGTAGCAAGGGTGGCATAACTCAATCAATGGCATCAGTTTCTCAAATGGTCAAATGGAGCAATTTCCATCGGACTGAAGTTCTCCCTATCATTCCATTATGGACGGGTCTTTCGTCATTTTTGATGTGAATTTGAGTTGATCTGCCTCTCGCCTTGCCCCTTTGCTGAACTTGACGACGCCCCATTCTTTATACGTTTCTTCTTCTCCCGCTTCCCTGAGCTCCCTTTCCTGCAAATTGATAGACTGGAAATTGAGAGACAGACTGTTCATGGCGGGATAACCATGTTAGCTTTCTCTGCGGAGGGATAAAATGACCACGACTTCGAATTCATTAGTGTAGCACGTGATTTAAGCTAAACCATGAAAACTCAATCCGAAGTGAGCGGCAACATAAGCTGCTCCTTCTGTCCCCAAAGTCAAGTGGAAAAATATGGAAACTCTCACTGATAGAGATTTGCCAGAAGCAAACCACATCGATAATGGCCTATCTCGGAATGGTGGATCGAGCAAGAAATCCTGAACATGGTGGTCCCTATTAATCCATAGTTTTGGGCCGCTAGAAATCAGCATTGTGGTTGATCTGTCCTATAGTGCAATCCATAGCAGAAAAATCGGTATCGCTATCCTGTATGGTGAAACTGTATCCTGTTGAGTGAACAGTGATCTTGCATCTATGCCCGTACTCTGAAGCATAGCCATCTGACTCTCCAGCTTAACCATATTGGGTCTTCCCATTCTCCGCCTTGCACTCGCTGCGTGATTATTCGTTTGCTAGTGAAGCCTTGCACTCTCCTGGTGGTGGCCGTACTTAGTGTCAGTGATCTTACTTGGCAGCTAGCCCAAAGAGTCAGTCCAACCGTGATCACTGAGATCTATTATCCATTTTCTATGTCAATGTGTCTTTACGTGTGGAAAGGCGATTGCTTGCTTGACTTGATTACAGTTCCGGGCTTTGATCAACAAGACCAATGTGTGAAAGATGTCATTTTCGAGCCCTGTGGATGGAAAGGGAAGATTGCTTGCTGATGGGCAGTGGGTTGCCGAGGGCTGCTATTTCGATCCTTCCATAATATCAAAAAAGAGAAATCTCAAATGTATGAATGAACGGCCTAACATGGTCCGACCTTGACCCCGTATCCAAACCTTCGTTTTAGGCTCGAAGGCCATTGCTCAGGTTTTCAAGGTTGAGCAGTAGGCCGATTGAGATGCTTTTTTCGCATGAGGATGCTTGGGCAGTTTGTTGACCCCTCTCACTTCACGAATCAATTTCGGTATAAAGTTGAAGCAAGCTATCTTCTTCTCAGAAAGAGTACGCGAGGTCGCCAAGCTATGGATTCAAAAGTCGAGGCTTCAAAATCGGGCAGGTTCAGAAGGAATTCCATCGGCTAGATCTATGATCCATGGCTATCAAGTAGCAATAATAGCATAGTCTAATAGATAGTCTAATTGTCTTCTTTTCAGCTCTTCAAGTGGATTGAGAAGGGTATGGTACATAAGGTGGTCCAGGTGGGTAAGGCGAGGCAGACTACTTTGAGATATTTCCAACATCAAAAATGAAAGAAAAGCCTACATAGTACCCGGTTTTCTTGCTCCAACTAGACCGACGTCCATATATAGGTATGACTCTCGAATAAAAACCATATCTATGTAGGGACCGAACTTGCTGACCAAAACAAAGACGAAAAAGAGGGATTCTAGTTGTAAGATAGCTAATGAAACCATAGCTGGAATTGAGATCTCATTCAAAGAGAAAGATATCAAATATCTGGAGTTTCTTTTTGTCCAAGTCACTTCTCCTTTTGTCCAAGTCACTTCTCTTTTTGTCTAAGTCACTTCCTTTTTTCTTTGTGAGTATCGGGAATACCCCCATTCATAGGTCCGAGATCCACATCTATGAATTGAAAGGTCCGAATGATCAACTCTGCAATCAGTTGTTAGAATCAATAGGTGTTCAAATCGTTCATTTGAATAAATTGAAACCCTTCTTATTGGATGATCATGATACTTCCCAAAGATCGAAATTCTTGATCAATGGAGGAACAATATCACCCTTTTTGTTCAATAAGATACCAAAGTGGATGATTGACTCATTCCATACTAGAAAGAATCGCAGGAAATCCTTTGATAACACGGATTCCTATTTCTCAATGATATCCCACGATCGAGACAATTGGCTGAATCCCGTGAAACCATTTCATAGAAGTTCATTGATATCTTCTTTTTATAAAGCAAATCGACTTCGATTCTTGAATAATCCACATCACCTCTGGTTCTATTGTAACAAAAGATTCCCTTTTGATGTGGAAAAGACCCGTACCAATAATTATGATCTTACATATGGACAATTCCTCAATATCTTGTTCATTCGCAACAAAAGATTTTCTTCGTGCGTCAGTAAAAAAAACATGTTTTTTTTGGAGAGAGATACTATTTCACCAATCGAGTCACAGGTATCTGACATATGAATACCTAACTCTTTTCCACAAAGTGGTGACGAAACGTATAACTTGTACAAATCTTTCCATTTTCCAATTCGATCCGATCCATTCGTTCGTAGAGCTATTTACTCGATCGCAGACATTTCTGGAACACCTCTAACAGAGGAACAAATAGTCAATTTTGAAAGAACTTATTGTCAGCCTCTTTCAGATATGAATCTATCTGATTCAGAAGGGAAGAACTTGCATCAGTATCTCAGTTTCAATTCAAACATGGGTTTGATTCACACTCCATGTTCTGAGAAATATTTACCACCCGGAAAGAGGAAAAAACTGAGTCTTTGTCTAAAGAAATGCGTTGAGAAACGGCAGATGTATAGAACCTTTCAACGAGATAGTGCTTTTTCAAATCTCTCAAAATGGAATCTGTTCCAAACCTATATGCCATGGTTCCTTACTTCGACAGGGTGCAAATATCTAAATTTCACCCTTTTAGAGACTTTTTCAGACCCATTGCCGATACTAAGTAGCAGTCACAAATTTCTATCTGATATTATGCATGGATCAGATATATCATGGCCAATTCCTCAGAGAAAATGGTTGGCGATTCTTCCACAATGGAATCTGATAAGTGAGATGCCGAGTAAGTGTTTACAGAATCTTCTTCTGTCCGAAGAAATGATTCATCGAAATAATGAGTCACCCGTTCTATTGATATGGAGACATCTGAGATCACCAAATGCTCGGGAGTTCCTCTACTCAATCCTTTTCCTTCTTCTTGTTGCTGGATATCTCGTTCGTACACATCTTCTCTTTGTTTCCCGAGCCTCTAGTGAGTTACAGACAGAGTTAGAAAAGATCAAATCTTTGATGATGGAATCATACACGATTGAGTTGCGAAAACTTCTGGATAGGTATCCTACATCTGAACAGAATTCTTTCTGGTTAAAGAATCTCTTTCTAGTTGCTCTGGAACAATTAGGAGATTCTCTGGGAGAAATACGGGGTTCTGCTTCTGGCGGCAACATGCTATTGGGTGGTGGTCCCGCTTATGGGGTCAAATCAATACGTTCTAAGAAGAAGGATTTTCATATTAATCTCATTGATATCATCGATCTCATAAGTATCATACCAAATCCCATCAATCGAATAACTTTTTCGAGAAATACGAGACATCTAAGTCGTACAAGTAAAGAGATCTATTCATTGATAAGAAAAAGAAAAAACGTGAACGGTGATTGGATTGATGATAAAATAGAATCCTGGGTCGCGAACAGTGATTCGATTGATGATGAAGAAAGAGAATTCTTGGTTCAGTTCTCCACCTTAACGACAGAAAAAAGGATTGATCAAATTCTATTGAGTCTGACTCATAGTGATCATTTATCAAAGAATGACTCTGGTTATGAAATGATTGAACAACCGGGATCAATTTACTTACGAGACTTAGTTGACATTCATCAAAAGTGTCTAATGAATTATGAGTTCAATAGATCCTGTTTAGCAGAAAGACGGATATTCCTTGCTCATTATCAGACAATCACTTATTCACAAACCTCGTGTGGGGCTAATAGTTTGAATTTCCCATCTCATGGAAAACCCTTTTCGCTCCGCTTAGCTCTATCCCCTTCTAGGGGTATTTTAGTGATAGGTTCTATAGGAACTGGACGATCATATTTGGTCAAATACCTAGCGACAAACTCCTATGTTCCTTTCATTACGGTATTTCCGAATAAGTTCCTGGATGACAAGCCTAAAGGTTATCTTATTGATGATATCGATATTGATGATAGTGACGATATCGATATTGATGATAGTGACGATATTGATGATGACCTTGATACGGAGCTGCTAACTATGACGAATGCGCTAACTATGTATATGACGCCGAAAAAGGAAATGGACCGATTTGATATCACCCTTCAATTAGAATTAGCAAAAGCAATGTCCCCTTGCATAATGTGGATTCCAAACATTCATGATCTGTATGTGAATGAGTCGAATTACTTATCCCTCGGTCTATTAGTGAACTATCTCTCCAGAGATTGTGAAAGATGTCCCACTAGAAAGATTCTAGTTTTTGCTTCGACTCATATTCCCCAAAAAGTGGATCCCGCTTTAATAGCTCCGAAGAAATTAAATACATGCATTAAGATACGAAGGCTTCTTATTCCACAACAACGAAAACACTTTTTCATTCTTTCATATACTAGGGGATTTCACTTGGAAAAGAAAATGTTCCATACTAACGGATTCGGGTCCATAACCATGGGTTCCAATGCACGAGATCTTGTAGCACTTACCAATGAGGCCCTATCGATTAGTATGACACAGAAGAAATCCATTCTAGACACTAATACAATTAGATCAGCTCTTCATAGACAAACTTGGGATTTGCGATCCCAGGTAAGATCGGTTCAGGATCATGGGATCCTTTTCTATCAGATAGGAAGGGCTGTTGCACAAAATGTACTTCTAAGTAATTGCCCCATAGATCCTATATCTATCTATATGAAGAAGAAAGAATGTAAGGAAGGGGGTTCTTATTTGTACAAATGGTACTTCGAACTTGGAACGAGCATAAAGAAATTAACGAGACTTCTTTCTCTTTTGAGTTGTTCTGCCGGATCGGTCGCTCAAGATCTTTGGTCTGCACCTGGACCCGATGAATCAAATTGGATCACTTCTTATGGATTCGTTGAGAATGATTCTGATCTAGTTCATGGCCTATTAGAAGTAGAAGGCGCTCTGGTGGGATCCTCACGGACAGAAAAAGATTGCAGTCAGTTTGATAATGATCGAGTGACATTGCTTCTTCGGTCCGAACCGAGGAATCAGTTAGATATGATGCAAAATGGATCTTGTTCTATCGTTGATCAGAGATTGATATATGAAAAATACGAATCGGAGTTTGAAGAAGGGGAAGGAGAAGGAGCCCTCGACCCACAACAGATAGAGGAGGATTTATTCAATCACATAGTTTGGGCTCCTAGAATATGGCGCCCTTGTGGAAATATATTTGATTGTATCGAAAGGCCCAATGAATTGGGATTTCCCTATTGGTGGGCCAGGTCATTTCGGGGCAAGCGGATCATTTATCATAAAGAGGATGCGCTTCAAGAGAATGATTCGGAGTTCTTGCAGAGTGAGAATCTCAAGTTCAAAAAGTCATTTTAGCCAAACAAGCAAAGGAATGAGCGCCTCGCCTTTACTCTAATAAGGGCGTTAGCGCAGTGCGAGTTACGGAACACATTTTTGCTTTGCTATGCTACTAATACGCGTATTTGCTCTGCTATTCTGCCCTCACCTCTCCAGCTGGGCGTAGACTCTTATGGGAAGAACTGCTATCCGTGCGTCAGTTGTAATCTCTCCCTTGGTGTGTGGGTGGGGATTTCACACGACCCTTCTTCTTGCGGATAAAAAAGGGTGGCAGAAAAGGCATTTTTTGTAGCATGGAGGAGTTTGCTGACTTCATTCTGGTGGCCAGTCTGGTTGAGCTTCCTCTGGGTGGATCTGACTATACTTAGACCAAAAGCAAGGTGAAGCAAACATTCAGCGCAGGTTAGATCGCTTTCTTATATCCAATGATTGGGACATCACGTTTCCCCATCCAAAGAGCTAGTTCCCGATCCATCTCTGACCACCCCCAGCAAGCTACGCACACTTCTAGCGCACAAGCCCCTTTACTCTGCAGTAAGCGCACAAGCCCCCCTATGGAGTCAAGCTGGCTCGCTTCGCTTTGAGAAGCAAGTAACTTCACTTCAAGCTGGGTAAGGGAAGGCAAGGAAGTAACTGAGGGAAGGGACCTTTACCATTTCGCTTCTTCAAGCTAGTAGCCTTTGTGCGGCTGACTCCTGCCTTTCTCAATCATTATGATGAGTGCCACATCTCTAAGCCTCGATCTCAATCTGCTATGCTTACGCACAAGACTACCCCTCTTCCCGAAAGCTTCGCGGGCACTAAAGCTGCAAGTAAGCTCACGGGCATACGCGATAGGGCACTAAAGCTGCAAGTAAGCTCTCGGGCTCATGCTTGCTACTGCTCTCGGGCACGCACTGCGCTCCTGCTCCTCGCTCCGTTCAACTCGTGCTTCTTCTTCTCTATCTTATCTTAATTTCGTATATAATAACAGTGTCTTTCTTCATTTAGTAAGCTAGTTGATCGAGAAACCTGCGCCCAAAGTGCTTTCGCGAAAGCCGGTCACCGTTTGGCTAAGATCCTTGATGACTTATGAAGAAAGCCAGACTTCAAACAGTAGGGCAAAGAACATAACATTATAATATGAATGATATCTGAGAATAATAGCTAAGTGTAGCCTGTGACCTTCAAAGCTTGCTCAATTCTCCTTCCCTTTCCCTTCATATTCTGTTGAAACTCATTCCCCTACCCCGGCAACTCACTCTTTGCCAGTGAAGTCCTCCCACATCTTGACCCACTCGCTCGCTATCTACCTTCCCCACCGCCCTTCTTCAATAATTTCCGAGACCTTCGCAACACTAGACAAAGCGGTATCATTGCGTAATCTATCCCCAAAAGAATCAATAAGGCGGCCCACCGGGAGCCACGGGTCGAACCATAAATTAGTGGTGGACCCATCTCCAATGAGATGTCGGATACACCATGTAGCGAAGTCCCTAACACGAAGAATGCCTCGCCAAGCCCAAGAACAATCCCAAGGAATCTCTTTTTTCTTTTTTTATTATAATTAGAATGAATTATGAGAATAATTCTAATAATAGCTAAGCGGGCACTAAAGCTGCAAGTAAGCTCTCGGGCTCGGTTTTTCCTGAACCCATAGTTCTAGTTTCTCTCGAAATAAGATATTTCTTTTCTTCCGAAGTCGCATTTCCCGCAGCAGCATCCAAAGCAGCAGCTAAAGCCTCATTCCGGACTGAGACCGTAGAAGAGTAATCATTTACCTAGGTCACTTGCCGAATCTCAAGGTAGAGACGAAGCTTCCGAAGACCCTGAATCCACGGGTCCAGGTAATGTGAATAGATAGGTATAGGCCCTTTCGGCCTGACCGAACTGAAATCAAAGGGGCGCAACGGCTTTTCATAGGCGGAGGCTTGAGCGCTTTCTGGCTCGCTTCAAGCCTGAAAACGCAAGATGTTTTCTTTCTACTTGGCTAAGATGTCTTCTTTCTTTCATTCTCATTGATGAATGAATTTGCATTTCATTCTTTCATTATCTTTCTAAATTGATGAATGAATTTGCAAGGATGTCTTATTTCTTTCATTAGAATTTCTGAAATTCTTTACATTTCTTTCTTGAATTCTCATTTCTAAATTCCTTTTTGAACGAATTATATGTATAATTCTTCTTCTTTTTAAATCTATTTTACCCCGTTGCTTGTACTTTGATTGTCGAGATTGGGTTGGTGTTCAGTGTACCTATCTGTATCGAAAATCAAAGAATGAAATTACAATGAATGAAATTGAATTTCAAAAGAAAGAAAAAGAATGCCAAACGCGCTACGGCTTTCGCGCTTGAGTTTGATTGCTCCCTGCATTCGGGGTGAATGAGCCAGTTCCGTTCTAATCTGAACGGGACGGGATAGGACCAAGGGTAGGAGACTGATTAATCCGGGCGGAAGTCAGATATAGAATTAGGAATCACTTGACGTTTGACCTTGACAAAAGACAGCGCCTCCTCACTTACTAGCATACGATCAATTCTCTCCAGAATTCTATCTCTTCCTCTCCTTATCTTTGTCCAGGTGAAGAATCCACTTGATGGAGACCAGAAAGAAGAGGCTTTCCTGGAAAGATTAGAATTCCTCTATTAGATTAGCATTCCCCAATCTACCGCCGCTGCTATCTTAGACAACTATTGAAGTGAAGATCCAAAGGCGAACAGCCACCTAAACGAGTTCTGCGGCTACCGACGATCGCAAGTTTGGTTGGTAAGTAGGCTTTCGAGGCTCAACTACTTCACTAGCTGAGGCACTTCTAGCGGACCTACCGATCATGCAGGGGAATCCAGCAAGAATAGGCCAAAAAGCGTAGGCTTGTTTCCTGCGCTCACGCCTGCGAGCGAAGCGCTCAAAGCGATGCGAGCCAGCTTGTAGTAAGAGGGGGGCACTTGCAGCCTTATCTCGCGTTTTCACTGCCCGCCGTACGTGACTTAGCAAGCGTTTGGCATTCTTTTTCTTTCTTTGTTTTATTTCAGAATGAGAATTGAAGAAATGAATTGAATTTCATTCTTTCATAAATAAAACATATTACAATTTAAATTGAATTTTGAGCTTCAATTTTGCTTTTCTCGGGGGAAACATGATTCTAAGCAGAAAACAAACAATGATGTTACCGGATGCTTGAGGAGAGAAGGACTAAACATATACTTCTCGCTCCCAACCCGGGGCCATGCTTCAAAACGAGCTTCAAAGCAAAGAATCACCGTCTTAAGCGAGACGCGCGAAAGCCGTTGCTTGTTCCTACGGGATTGAGATTAAGAACCACCAATGGTGGAGGCAGTTGATCTTAATCAGCCAGTTGCCAGATCCAGATGCAGATCGAATTGGACCCTGCGAAGAAAACGGAAGAGCGCGCTAGCTAGCGCACAAGCCGCCGGGCACTCTAAGAAGCAGGCTTGGGTTGCAGAAAAATCTGGTTCAGAATCTAAAAAAGAAAGAATATTTATATAATAATAAAAGGCCTAAGGAAGTGTCAAGCAAAGCGGACAATTCATTCAGAGGACGGACGGATGAGAGATTCATTTCTTTGTGTGCGGGTTCAAGTCCCCTTATGTCCCCCACTGTTCTATTCAATCCTACCCCATAGTCCCTTATTTCGCTCCTCCATTTTCTTCGATCATCGGACGTGAAGGTCTGCCCTTCCTTCATCCGCCGGCATTCCTTGTTCGAGGCATATCGGCCCCCTTTGCCCCCTATTGCTTGCCCATTATTGGGCCTCGACCTCGGTAGAGGTAAAGTCTTTTATTTCCTCATCGATCGAAGCAGCTGATAATCTTGCACCTGTGGTCGAATGCGGGAATATTTCCCCCACCTTATAAGCAGTGGGGTATGGCATTCTCTGTCTCGACCTGATGGTCAATTTATCCTATCCGATCGATAGCCCGCCGAAGAGCAGTAACTTCCAGTCGACTTCTCTCTGTTGCACATCCTCTGGTGGGGGTTGTGATCTCGTGAGGGTGAGGGGTCTTGGGAAATGAGCTGCCATCGAAGCAGCTGATCGACGTCGAGTCTAATACGGGTGGTGGAACCGGGCGGGGATCCTATCCTAACATGCTCCAGATCACTCTATCCATTCCAGTCCCACCTTCATTCGTGTGCTGCAACTCAGAGGCTATAGACGCAGGACCAACATCCCTTCCAGTTCTAGATTCCTTCAATCCAAGCCTTGCCTTCTTGCTTAAAGCCGCTCTACTACGATTTTAGTGGCATTCGGGGCGTTAAAAAGATCCCGATGATGAGGGGTCAACTCCTCTTTCTCTGCCCTTTCCCCCCTATCCCTGTCGGTCGAGTGCTTTATCCCTAGTGATAGTGAGATTAGGACCATAGAACAAATCAATCAGTCTGGCAGGGGAGTCGCTTTAGTCAACTGATAAGGAGCGGGAAAAAGATACACTTTAGACACTCGGCCACTCGACTATACCAGCCGGGAGAGGGCACGGACTCCACTCAAGGGCTTTAGCGAAAGGAGAGATTCGAAAGAGGAACTGGTCAATTCTACTTAGAAGCCAGTGGAGTCAAGTTCTGAAGGCTCCAAAAGGCTCGTGTAGTAGACTCCACTTGCCTGGCCTGGAACCCGAACGTTTCTACTAGCCACCTAGCCATTTGATCCTTAAAAGTGTCCATCGGCTACTTCCAATGTTGTGGTTCCCTACCCGGTGGATCAAAGCTTTCCGGTGCTCCTTCAATCCCTTCCACCCGAACTGTCGGAGAGGAGTCTATATACTGATGGAGTGACTATCTGCCGGCCCATCGCTACATCCTTCAACCGGGATTCTCTTTCCTTCCCCCGTTCGCAAAGGCTTCTTCGCGGGACCACCCGCATGATTCATCCTTCTGTCGAAAGCCCTTCCATCCGTGCTTTCCGTGAACCGCCTCTATTCCAATAACTTTCAATGTCGGTCGGCGGATAGGTTACCATTGACTGAGTGCGGGGTAGGATTCAATCCCATTCCGGCAACCTTCCACCCCGGCAAAGCCAGCTTCATCTTTTATTCCCGCGAAACAAGAAGTTTATCTTCTCTCGAGATCGGGCAGCACATATATGGTTGAATTTCCACCCATCGAAATGCACCGGTCGCTTCAATCCTCATTGCGGATTGGACCAGCCCCTCACTCAAGATGTTATTGCCCATTGGACTGAAACCGGTAGAGAGCTGCCTTGCTTACTTGTCTTAGTCTGGTCCATAGCGATCCTCGACTAAGTTCGTACGGCTTGAAGCCGGCTCTTTAGTAAGTCCTCGGTGGGGAGCAGTAAGTCCCAATCCATGATCTACGACCACCCTTATTACTGGTTACTGGAGCATCGCCTAGCCCCTCAACCTATGGTCGAGCATTTTGAAGAAACCGCTGCACTCATTTCTTTTCCACCTTCAAAGAAAAGAGAAGATCAAAAGCTTGATTTTCTTTATTCTTTATATATATAATTATATATAATAGAATAGAATTCCGTTCGCCTCCTCGTTCACTCCACGCATGCCCTCTCGAAACAAGTATGTAATGCCTTTCCTTTTCACCAGATAGGAGTCTTCTCTCTGAAAGCGAAACTTATTACCGTTGGTTGCCGGAATCCCTGTCTGCCTGCCCGTCTGTCTTAGCCAGCCCAGGCTTTCTCTGGTAGGAAAAGCAGGTTCATGCCAGGATTTCTACCATTTCTCTCGGCAATTAGCTTTCTTTTTTGATCACCGCTTCGCTCCCGTAACGACGACTCAATAGATCTACCACTGGTCTCCAAGGCCTTCTGTAGTTGGTCTTTTCTCCTCTCTCTAGTCTAGTCACTTTCTTCCCCAAGAACTCAGCCTAACGGCCCCTCTCTTCTTGGTCGACTCAATTACATAGACCTATTTTCTGACTTGATATAAAAAAGACACTATCAGACGACTGGTGACTCAACATTCTCTATTTAAAGTCAAGAAAATTGAGGAATTCTCCCTTTACTCAACCATTAAGAAAGGGGCACCTCTCTCCGTTACTTCCCTTAGTCGCCTCAATCACTCAGTCATGCCAGTAAGTGAGTTCAGTAATCAAACCTTTCTCAGCCTAGCCCCTATTTATTGAGCTCCCGTTACCACTACCGACAGCAGCTACTGCACCCATGGATTTAGCACCGTCTAAGATCTCGTTATCAATTGAAGACGCTATTTCGTTCCTCTCAAAGGCAGTATGATAAAAAAAAGGGATCGGGAAAGCAAGCTACTAAGCTAAGCCTCTTTACAGTAAATCTCCCACTCCCAAACCAAAGGTCTCTTCTCGCGAAAAGGAAAGTCAGCCGAGTCCGAGTCACCGCTTCGCTCCCGTTGGTCGCCCCTGGGATTGGAAGTCTTCGCTATCATGGGGAAAAGGTTCTTATATGTATATATGTCAATTCATGACAGCCTTCCTCTCTTCTTCTCTTTCTCGCTTCAAGCCAAGCGCAGGAATGGAAGCATATTCCGCTCGTTCCCCTCGATCTTGAGATTGGTCTCACATGGACTGAATCACTTCTACTTTAAGATTGGGTTGTTGGTGTGAAGCCGACTGTACTATCATAGCTGGGAAAAGAGTCAATTCCCCGTCAGTCTTTCGATCTTAGAAAGGCAATTCCCTTTACTTATCCGTCTACCTTGCTAAACGCCCTTTCCTGTCGGTAGAGCTTACCTTCGGCAACCCTCTCCCTTATGGTCGTCAATTCCATCGACCCTCTCGTCAAAAGTCTTCTACTCGTTCGCTAATCGGGATAGGAAAAGGGGGCGTATCGGTAAGGAAGATCTCTATGCCTATGCCTTTCCTTCTCTTCTTCAAAGCAAGCCTTTCCTAGTCAGTCATCAAATCGTAGACGTAGCTTAGTCACTCTGGGGGATTAGTCATCTCTTTCTGCTTATGCCCTTGCCCCTCTTAGACCAATAAAATGAGTGGAGGTGCTAGTCTTGCTACTCACAATAGGACTTTCCTTTGAAGAGGGGATGAAGTAAGCCAATATGAATATGGAAGTGCCGACTGCATGTACCGGAGATCCTTTTTAGTTTTTAGAAAGCTGCTGCCTTTATTTGCTCTGTCTCATAGGATTCGGCTCATCATCTTCTCATGAACTTTGATAGTTTGGGATAACTAGGTTTTTCTAGTCTTGCCAAGAGCCTTGTACACGAGCCATCCCTGCTCGGATTGGAGAGCTCGCCGGGGAAGAGACTTTCTTCGATCTGCGCAGGCATTTTAAGGGTTTCAAACTTTCTGATATAGTGATAGTGGGTTCAGTCCCAGTTTCCTTAGCTTATTTGACTATGGAAAGGCGTAGGAATGACTTTAGTAAAGGGCAGTTGACTTTGTTGAGTGCTTTCTTTATCGACTATGATGATAGTCTCCTTTGGTCAGGCTTTCCCGCTTGTACCTGACTTTCAAACATTCTATCTTTTCAGGATCCGCGATACCCTATCCGAAAGGAAAGACCTTAACTGCCTTGCCGATAATTCCCTTCCTTATTAAGAAGTATGAGAGTGCGGCATAGCCTTCATGAATGCTCCTACCTCCTCTACCCCCTTTCTAAGACTTATCTTCTTTCTGACTTCCTTCTTAGCACCTAAGAGACTAATGTTAATGCGGCTGATTATTTTCCTTTATTTTCTTCTAGATGGTTCGTCACTCTTCAAGGTAAGAGTAGGCTCATTCTTTCTGTCATCGAATGTACCTGCCTCCTTGTATTAATTAGAATATAGAGCCATGGATGAAGAGATGAAGGCCATTGAGAAGAATGAGACATGGACTTGAGACGGCAAGATTGATGAAGTCGAAATTGCTCATCGGTAAAGTCAGAATAGAAGTCTATTGCTGATAGATCTTTTGCCCTCCTGCCGTCCTTTCAGTGACTTATAGGGCTTCCTTCAGCTCAGTCATCTTTCTTCTTGAGAGTCGCCACCTCTCCCAGGAAAGGCTCTTAGTAGAAGCGGCTAGATTGAACCGGAATTTGAGTTGAAGATGGGGTAGAGGGAACAAGCAACGGCTTTCGCGCCTGTCTTTCTCAATCACATTTTTTGAATTTCAAAAATCCCATTGCTAACAAGCTCTCGGGCTCATGCTTGCTACTGCTCTCGGGCTAACACTCGGGAGCACACATCATGAAGCGCCCTATTATGCTAACAGCTGCGCGCTCATAGCTTTCTTATGCGAGAATGTGCGCGCATAGCATTCTTATGCAGATTTAAGAGGAAGGACTGAGTCCTCTTATTAAGATTTAGAGGAAGGACTGAGTCCACTTATTAAATTAATTAAGAAAAAACGCACGATACGCGCATCGGACGCGAACCTATGCGCACATGCTAAAAGCGGAAATACATAAACTCAAATGCCAATAGCGCGCGAGAAGCAACAGGGCGTATTGTATGTGCCAATTGCCATTTAGCTAATAAGCCCGTAGATATTGAGGTTCCCTGTGCGTCCTGATACTGTATTTGAAGCAGTTGTTAGAATCCCTTATGATATGCAACTGAAACAAGTTCTTGCTAATGGTAAAAAAGGGTCTTTGAATGTGGGGGCTGTTCTTATTTTACCCGAAGGATTCGAATTAGCTCCTCCCGATCGTCTTTCTCCCGAGATGAAAGAAAAGATGGGCAATCTGTCTTTTCAGAGCTATCGCCCCAATAAAAGACAGATTCTTGTGATAGGTCCCGTTCCTGGTCAGAAATGTAGTGAAATTGTCTTTCCCAAACACTTACAAGATATGAAGGGGCAGACATTCACGAGCCGATAGGCGATCTTAAGGAACTTCCTCTATAGTCTCAAAAGCTAAAGCGCTTCTTAATGCCGTAAGCCGAACTATTCTATAATATGTATTTATTCCCACGTTTCGACTATACACATACAGGGGTTACATCCGAAGTCTTGAACAGCTAATTGAAGGCCGTGTGAACCCGGATAGGGCAATTATCGCGTATAAGCGTCTATGCCCCTATCCATTAAAGAAGGGCAACAAGCAATCTGAACCATGGCATTACGCAGCCAAGCAAACTAGAGCTAGTCCGGTGATTGGATTAACGGTTGGTTCAGGAATTTCCCGGGTTAGAAAAATAGGCAGAAACTAAAGCATCTAACTCTAAAGTCTCTTGGAGAGGCACTTTCTTCAACAGCGTAGTGGCTATTGGTCCTATTGGTTACTTTGAAAGGTAGAAGTCCCCAAAGTCAATCCATAGCTAGAGGGGATCTCTCTACCCAACAAAAGGCGGATCGAGAGAAAGTTGAGTGTTGGACCAATCGATGACTTTCGAACGATAGGGTTTCTCTTCCGTAGGGGATAGAGAGAACTATCGAAGGGAAACAGAGCCCATCTTTAGGATCGTAGATCAGTAGCTGCCATGGCATACCCGCTAGAAGTGGGACTCGCTATAGCATACCCATGAGCTTAGTCCATTCTTCATCAGAAGATTCACCGATTTCAATTCTATTTGTCGAGAAGAGTCTCTCTTTATTTTATTGAAACATTGCTACTAGAACGATTGAGGCATTCCAATCCAATTGAAAGTCAAGCTGACAAACGAAAGCAAGGGAAAATCAAAGATTGACTCCAATCGTTTAGGGGTACCAAAAGAGCTAAGAGCTCAAAGGACAACTCTTATAGTACGAATATGTTCAGTTTGCTTTAGAGTACTTAAGTCTCGGGTGATCTTAGATCATCCTGATAACACCAAGCTGAGGATGAGCTCTTTTACTAAAATGCTACTGAGGATCGTGCTTACGTTTTGCTCTGATACCGAAAATGAACCGGCACTCTGCTCACTTATAGGCATTCCTTACTCATTCATTAACTCCCATGTCATCCTCACCCTCAAACCCCTGGCCTTAGCCAATTCAATACCTTCTCCTGGTGGAAATCTCTCCTCCGAACCTAATCCTTTGATTCTTGATCCCTCTTTTCCCAAGAGGTTTGTTAGCGTCCCGCCTCTTGATTGATTGAATTATCTTCAAAGCAAAGGGATGCTTTTAGTTCAAAAACTTATCGACCATCTATTTTTGACCATATTTTCACAGCTTCCTCCATCTATAATGACATTACATACCTTTAAGCCGGAGGTACACCGTGTTCTTCAGATGTTGGTTCGCAACCAATCATCATCGCCCGGCACGCGAGGGTGATCAGGGTTCGTCTGATCATCAAGCCAACGGTTACCTCACCAAGCAAACAAGCCACTACCTCTTCCTCTGTCCTCAAGCGGACTCTCCAACTATCGGGAGGTAGATTCATCATCCGGTCAGTATCAATCTATATCTATAGAATAAGGAGTGTCTCGCCATAGCGACTCAATAGCAATTTCTGATATCTGAAAAGGAGAAAAACTTGACTATGATTGCACCCCTTCTCTCCTTACCCGGTTGGCATAGAGTACCCACTTCTACTCCTTATCCATAGGCAATTTCTCACCTCCAATCCAGTGTCCAAGGAAACACACCGGAGATTGAGCAAAGCAACATTTCTCCTTTTTTTTCATTCACAAGCAGATTTCGCCCTCACTTCGAGACGGATGAGACTGATAAGGAATACCTAGCTAACCCGTCCCTACAGTAACTGCCTTAGACAACTAGTCCATAACACGCATCTGGGCGTGAGCGTGAGAGACATGAGATAAAGCCTTCGCTTGCAGACTGATCAAAGTACCAAAGGTGCCCTCAGTCCACAGAGAAAGGGCTCTTCTCACACCTTAGTTAGAGCACGAACTATTCTAATATAGTAATGAAAGCTGCTAACGGAGCAAATGAGATGAGCCAGAGAAAAAAGATGAGGCTAATAAAGAGAATGGGATGAGCACCGCACGAAAGCAATTGTTTTTTACTATTGCACGCACTTCCACCGGTGTTGGCTTAAGAATAGGGTTAGGTTGTTAGCCTTTAGGAGCGGTTGAGAGCGAAAGGGGTCCTTCTTGTAGGCGTATGATAACTATAAGATAAGCGTATAAAAGAACTAGCAGGGCCAGTAACCTACCTTGCTGCAGTAAAGGGCTAAGAGCTAAGACAAGAGTTAGTACAAGTTCCTAGGCCACCTAACTAGATGCTAGATGAGTGAGAGCTACCCAGCAGGGTATAGAAGGGAAAGTCGCATCTCCGGCGAAATAGAAATATAAGGTAGCGTAACCTTGGCAAGGAAGGGCCTAAGAATCGAAGACAAAGAAGCCAATTGCGCGTATTATCTCCCATGTCTTTAGTACTTCAGGACAGCAAGTCAAGAGGGCTAATCAAGTACTTGGCGTGGAGCAGGAGATTCCTTTCAGTGCCATTTCTATTGATTGGTAGGACTTCTCTACTCCCCACCTCAAAGGACAACTCTGAGAGCTACCTGACAGCTACTAGTGGTAAATGCACTCATTGTATGCAATTCCTTAAGCAAGTGGTTCTCGAGAAGTGAGAATTGGCCTTGGGTTCCAGACTCAAGTACCCCAGGTTGTTCCCTTAGTCCAGAGATCAAGGGATGGAAATCCAGAGCTGATCTCAAACAGCAGCGCATGGTTCTCATACAGCGACAGATGGTTCTCAAAGAGCGGCGGTAGGTAGCTGGCGGCGGTGGGTAGCTAATTTTCAATGAATTTACCACGGTCTGTTCCTCTTTCTGGCGCATCACTTGGCGGATAACTAGTAGGAAGGATTAGGGCAGTGATCTATTTCGTTCCTGACAGATTGACGATGACAGGTAGCCTAATGCGCTCCTTTAAGCGCTTATTCGCCAGTGATAGGAGTGAACTATTCGAATCATACTTGCTTTATTGTCGATTAGGCTCCCACACCATAACACCATAATAAGTACACGAGCAGGTTAAGGTAAAAGAGATCAGATCAATAGCCGTAGTTGCATCTGTTAACTTCTTCTATTAGGGGATTTCCAAGTAAGCGGCGAATCCCACAGTCTTGGAACTCAGGCGAGTACCGATGCTCCTGTCTTTGTCAAGTGGGTAGGAGTTTCTTTAACCGGTTGAGAAGGAGACATGAAAGTTGAAGTCTTTAAGTGAGCCGCCAGGCGAAGGCAGACCAATACAGTAGCCTTTAAGAGCAGTAGGTCATTACTAGTCGTAGTCTTGAGTCGCTATCTAGAGGAAAGCCTTTACGAGTCTTGGTAGTAGCTGTAAGGCGACCTTCTCTCCTACCAACCATATAAACCGTTTCTGGGGTCCGGGCATTCGAGGGTTAGATGTTGCTTTGCTAAGGTGGTGATATTTCCTGGCCAAGATAAACAACCAACTAACCAGCACCAGATATCTGAAGCGTGGAGACCTTCGGATGGAGTATCCTACTCACAGGTGTCGGCCTTTCCATAAACACCCACATCTCTAGCCCTCCAATGGATGCTAAGAGTAGAATGAGGCTCTGGAAATAAAGAAGAAGAGGCGAAAGGCGGATGGAAGCAATCCACCCTAATGCTAATGAAGGAAAAAACCTCGTCCCACGCTTCGCGAATGCTCACTTAGATACGACAATTCCAATTGTTTTTCTGGTCTACTCCCACTGTTCGCTAACACTCACCTGGGATACGTACACCCTATCTTGCTAGTTCAAGCTCTCTAAAGTTCTCGTATGGGTCTTTGTAGTAGTGGAGCTTTCACATGCTCAGTAACTTGCCTGGATCCGCTGTCCAATCCACATACATTCATTCCATTCGGTAAATATGGCTTAGCAGGCTCTCCGCCTGCCTCTATATATTTGATAGGATCGGTAGGCTAAATAAGTACCCTCCATTATTATGGGCCTCGTCTTGTTCGGCTAGCGAGTAAGTAACGTAGACGTAGTTGGCAAGGCTTTCGTACTAGTTATGAGTCAGATGCTCTATTTTTCTCCTTTTTAGGAGCCTAAGCTTTTGTTGGATGTCGTTTAGTTTCTATGTCTATATTTTCTTTATAACCAGAAGTGATCTACTCCCCGTCGCCTAAAGGCTCCTTTAGTACTAAACCCTCACCTTACGGCTCACTTCTGATTGAGTTCGAAACCTTGTAATATTGATCCTTGTAGTACATTGATGAAAAACGGATTGGATGTTCCTTGGCCTCGCCTTTCTTCTTCGTTCTTGATGCCCGAACATTAAATGTATTTATGAATGTCTGGAATGACTGACCAATACATGTCGTGGAAGTCTTCCACTGCTGAATGAGTTGCATCATTAAATATTACAATCGATTGATCAAAGTGCACAAAGCTGCTTTGCTGCACCAGATTACTGGAGAGACTTGCTCGTTCAGTCAGATACGCGACACCAACTATATCTATGATATATTTCACTCCTGCAGCCGTTGCTTGTTCCTCTTGGATGTCTCTTTTCATAAAAAGACTACGCGCAGAAGCATCTCTATGATCTAATCGCTCTTATGAGAAGTTGTACTAGCTTTATCAAATATTCTTTGAGATCTCCCCTAATGGAAAGCGAAGAAAAATGGCTTGCGCGCTTCCTTCAGTGAGAGATTGGATCTATAGTAGAACGGGTGACCGGCTTTAAAAAAGGACCTTTGGACCCTCGGCTTATCAATCTCAATCTTTCACGTGAAGTGCAGCATTCAAATTCACTTCTCTTTCAAGCTCCAGTGTCTCGTTTTGCTCTTCCAGAAAGTCAAGGATCTTAGCCCACACCGGTTACCGACCTCGTAGGCCTTTTGGGCCGTGGGGTGTATCGATGCCTTTCTTTACTCTTTGAGCGGAAACAAGACCACTGATTTACTATGAAATTACATAGTTGATTCAATCGGACCCCCTCACCTCAGGGAATGAATCCCAAGTAGGAAAGCCTGATTGGTTGGTCATACGCTCTGTAGGAGTCGAACCTACGACATAGGGTTTTGGATACCTACGTTCTACCAGCTGAACAAAGAGCGGTTCTAGTAGTCTACTTTTTGATTAAGTGAAAAGGTTCAGTGAACCCCTCTAGGGGAAGCCTTTTTTTTCTTTCACGCCGGTCGAGCGCTGCTGCTTTGTCTTTCTATTATCGGGCGACCGGACCCTTATTCACCCAATTGGAAGATCTATTCAGAACCTGATTACGGTCGTGTTAGAAAGGCTTCGAACACCCCTTATGTATGGCCAATTGACGAATGAATGTTGCGAACCCTTAGCGGTGATTGAGCGTATGTATCATTCCGTCAAAAAAGTGCACTTTTTGTGACCTGTTCCCATAATCATAATAAAATAATAAGACCTCTCTTTGTCAGTTTCACCAACTCGTACCTTATTAAGTTCGTGGGGTGGGCTTCGTTCGGCTTACATATTTCCACTCTGATCATATGTCTTTCTTCTATGAATTGACTCTGCTAGTGGGACCGCCCTAGAGATAGAGCTTCGTGGAAAAAGCCGTTATCGCGGGCCATCCTTTCAAAGTTTGTGGTCAGGTACCCTTGCGGATGAAGCTGAACAAGCACAGCGGAATCTGACTTCGAACTGAAAGCTTAAAGAACACGCTTCCAGCAAACAAACGACAACAATAGCACCCGCTCAAGCTGATAGAAGAATCGGAACGCCGCTAACGCTGCGCCCGTATGGAGCGAAGAAGCTGATATCGCGGCCCGCTTTCCGCATGCCAGCCTTAGGACAGAGCGGTCGACGAGAGCCATCATATAACCGAAGTCCTGTCGGGTCCGTCGCTCCTTTTCTAATCAGCTGTGCAGACCTTACCCTGCCCGAAGGAAGGCCCCCTAAATTAGTATTTCTCGTAAAAGAAACGAAAGCCTTGCCAGCGTTACGACGGCATTCCAAGAAGCTACTTCCTATGGGAGGGTCCCCTATTGATGAATCACTCGAAAGGAATTTCACCGCTCTGTGGGGAATTCCCTTTGTTCTTTCAGGTCGAGTGTAGCGAAGGTACCCGTAACCCGGAACTACCCGTAACGAAAGAACTCGAAACCGAAAGGAAGGATAGATACGAAAAGGTTTGCGGTTAGGTTGCGGGAAAGGTGAGCTGGACACTTGAAAAAGCAGCTTCGTGAAAACCAAGTTCTTTCAAGGTACTCCAATCCTTGTGAGAGGCAACCGAGTCTTTGTCCCACGATGGGCAGAGGAAAGAGTTAAGCCGTAGCGCGCTAGCGCTAGCACTTATTGAATCAAAGACGAGAGGGAACAAGCAACGGACTGAGTGCCTAGCGCGAAAGCCGTAGCGCTAACGCGCTTGAGTTTGATTGCTTCCTGAGCGGCAATACAATTAATCGCAGCTAGCGCGCCCCCATAAGATAAGCCAACAACCAACTCCCCAATCCGTCCACTCAAGCTTTCCCGGGTTGAAAGAAAGACGTTGAAGGGGCATGGATGAAATCCCCATGAGTCTGACACTCCTTACACCTACGCACAAACTCTATGCTGTCCTTCTCCCCTTCCCCATAGTAAGCCAGCCAATAGTACCCTAACCTAAGAAGTTCTCTTAGCTAGCGCATGTCCATTAATGTGACCACCGCATGCTCTTGCATGAGTTTAATGAATGGTTTGTTGAGCCGTGTCGTCACATCTAAGGTTGGTTCTGTCGAAGGATCTACGGTACAACACATTTCCTAGAAAAGAAAATAGCCTCCGCGGGGCAGCGCCATTAGAGAATTTAGAACCGGGAGCGGCCATCTATCAGTGGCACTCTTAAGGTCAAAGCTAAACCCTTCCTTAAAACCAGTCAGCCGATCTAAGGGCGCAACTTGATCAAAGGTCCCATCCATAGGGATCCGAGCTAAAACACTCATCAACTACTTATGGTAGGGATATAAGAATCTTTGCTTAATTTCATTTCCAATGGCAAAGATTCGTCTCTTTCCCGCTCCCTCAATCACCATACCCAACCTACCAAAATCACCCTGATATTCAAACTGTTCAAACGTGGGCAGTTTTGAACCCACCCAACGCTCAAAGCAATCAAGATCTTTATTGGCCGTCTCAGTCTTAGTCGGGTCAAGGGCAAAACGTACCCTCTCCCTCCACAGCACTGCCGACGAAAAGATCTTGTGCATGGTCTAATCTCAGCATTGATCCATAAGCAGCAAGCTCATAAGTTAGAGCTAAGAAAGCTGACTTAATCGGTTTCGAATGAGACTTAGGATACAACGCATCCTTAGGGATCCTTACATTAGGCACTGCCTTCCAGGTGGGCTCCCAAGATATTCCGTGAACGATAGGAATCTGGGAGAAAAAAGGTCAATAACGATTAATGAGACCTCGTCAAAAATCTGGAAACTCTGAACAGAAGCTCATAACGGAATCAATGTCCTTTGGCAATTGCACTATGCTGTCAAAGGGCAAGGGCTTAGCCAACTGAATGACCTTCGCCAATGAAAACCATGACAAGTACAACTGGACTAATTGATCCGCCTTCGAATCCTTCTAATATATCATTCTTCTATGGAAGGATGGAATAATCGTTGGGTACCCTGAACAGGTGAGAGATCCTGGAAAAGGGAGTCTTCTGGTTGCTGGATCTCCGGCATAAGCTTTCTGCAGCACAGAGGCACACTGCTTTAGATAAAGAGCTAATAATAACAATACTGATTTCCCCCTTAACCAGTATACCTTCTTGGCTAGAAGGAATGCAGCGATGCATCTCTCCTTGGTGTAATCGTCGAAGACCAAAAAAAAGCGTGGCCTCATTTAAGACCGCGATAATGGTCTTGGGACCTTCAAAGATCCCACGCCATGAAGTCGACACTGAGCGCAGTAATACTTGAAATAACTAGTGAGTCATGGTGTGATTTTTATACATTCACAGCCTGACATCCGCCATGTTGCCAGCTGGGCGATTCGGAAGTGACTCCCCTCCGAAGTCCGTATCCCAGATCAAAGACTATTGCGCTAAGCCAATGTCGACAACAACTCTCCTAAATTATGGGGAACTTGTCCCACCATGGGGGGGGCGTCTCGGTGACTAACCCGAGATATCGATGCTACCGTTAACACGGGACATCGACCAGGGTTGACCTGTCCATATCGCTTTCCCAACCGGACAGGTTGCCCTTGGACACACCTTAACCTACTCACTCTAACTTGTAAAGTTTTCGCTCAGGTGCGCATACAGTCTTATAGACTACACCAATACAGAGGATTCGAGAGAGGAGCGAGAAAACCAAAGTGCTCCAGCCAGAACCATGTTTCAGCCATAGCACTCTACAGTAGATTGAAAATCTTATCTAAGCACTGAGTTGATCGAGACCAAAGTCTACAGGACACCACATCGAACGTAACTCGCACTGCGCTAACGCCCTTATTAGAGTAAAGGCGAGGCGCTCATTCCTTTGCTTGTTTGGCCTACTCTTGCCGGGGGTTTCTTGGTCCTACGCAGTTTTGAATTCAAAGGCAAAAGAGAATAAGAGATTTGTTACACCCCGTTTGCTGCTCAAACCGTAGCAGGAAATGCTATTCGTGTAGAAGGAAATGCTATTCGTACAGTAGTGGAAGCAGGGTACGCTAGAGGCGAAAGCTAGTACCAAGTGCGGAAAGAGACCCGGGAAATATGCGCTGTCCAACGCACACAGGTAGGAAGGGACGCCTTAGGCTCGGCCCATCACAAGCTCGTAAGCTTCACATGGCCTTTCTTCTGCTACACATCTCTATCTAGCTAAGCGGTGCGCGCGGACGCTCGTATCCTTGGAACTGATGACTTAGGACGAGGGAAAATGCGAGTAGATCGTAAATAGGCCCCTTTATCTCTGGCACTTCGGTTCCCTGCAGAGATAGTGACCCTCAAGGAAATCCGGTATCCCCGTGAAAGAAAGGAGAACGAAGAGGGAGAAAGCGTTGGCTCGCGGCTCTTGGAAGTTGGTCCGGAAGACTGGGAATTCACTCTCACAGCACCACCTGCAGGATCGATGCAATTGACGACTGGTTGGAGAGGGCGATTGAAGACACTCGACCGATAGGGAGAGGCTTCGTGAGGGTTTTGCTAGGATAAGAGTAGCATCCGCTCGAGCGTTTTTCGAAGCCTTTCTCATAAGCAAAGGAAATGAAGAGACTCTCAAGTTTAGGGTGGACGTAGTTCAGGGGCGTCGTAGAAGCGAGAGGATCGATGAAATTGATGTAAAGTATCCTCCACAAGTCTCAGTTACAGGGCCTTTACTTTAGCAAGATAGCTTTAGACAGGAAGAGGCACAAAGTAGCTCATTAGAGTTCTTGAGGAGCTTTAACCGACAGGTAGACTTCCAATCCGAAGATCAATAAATTGAGGGAGAGAGGCACTCAATTAACTTTTAGAGGAGACCTTTGGCAACTTACGTAACGGGAGATCGAGCGTAAGGGTGGTTTACGATTAGTCTTTACTTTTCGATAGGTAGAGAAAAAAGGGATAGCTATAGCTCTAAGGATAGGTATAAAAATG
>NW_027181901.1:0-34174 GCF_029961685.1 Aristolochia californica | reverse complement strand
TAGAGTTCATGTGTGCAAAAAAAGTTTCGATAACCATAGATAATTATTTCAGGCACTAAAAATGAGCCCCAAAATCCATGTTTGGGAAATTCCACTAGTACAACCCCCTAAAAATAGCTTGGTGGAATTTTATAAGAAAGGGACTTCTAACTGATCCCAACATGCTTTAAGTGTGGTGGATGTGCATGCCACAAGCATGTTGAGGATGCAAGTGGCCTAATGATCAAAAAATTAGGGGGACTAGAAAAAATCAAATTCTCAAGTGGTTGGATATTTACCAACCCACTTTTTGCCTATCCTTAAAAATCACTTTTTGCTTTGTGGAATTATCTCTCTCAGCATTTGTGCATTTCATTTGGGATGTTCAAATTTTTTTTTTTTTGGGTCCAAACTTGTGCTCTCCCATTTTTCCTCGTAAACAAAATAGATATAAGATTGCCACCAAACGAAAATTTTAGAGTTCATGTGTGCAAAAAAAAATTCGAAAACTATAGAGAATTATTTCGGGCACTACAAATGAACCCCAAAATCCATGTTAGGGAAATTCCACTAGTACAACCCCCCTAATAATAGCTTGGTGGAATTTTATAGGAAAGGGACTTCTAACTGATCCCAACATGCTTTAAGTGTAGGTGGATGTGCATGCCACATGCATGTTGAGTTTGCAAGTGGCCTAATGATCCAAAAATTAGGGGGAGTAGAAAAAAATCAAATTCTCAAGTGGTTGGATATTTACCAACCCACTTTTTGCTTTTTGGAATTATCTCTCTCAGCATTTGTGCCTTTCCATTTGGATGTTCAAATTTTTTTTTTTTTTCGGGTCCAAACTTGTGCTCTCCCATTTTTCCTCGTAAACAAAAAAGATATAAGATCGCAACAAAACGAAAATTTTAGAGTTCATGTGTGCAAAAAAAATTCGAAACTATAGAGAATTATTTCAGGCACTAAAAATGAGCCCCAAATCCATGTTTGGGAAATTCCACTAGTACAACCCCCTAATAATAGCTTGGTGGAATTTTATAGGAAAGGGACTTCTAACTAATCCCAACATGCTTTATGTGTGGTGGATGTGCATGCCACAAGCAAGTTGAGGATGCAAGTGGCCTAATGATCCAAAAATTAGGGGGAGTTGAAAAAGTCCAATTCTCATGTGGTTGGATATTTACCAACCACTTTTTGCTTATCCTTAAAAATCACTTTTTGCTTTTTGGAATTATCTCTCTCAGCATTTGTGCATTTCCATTTGGGATGTTCAAATTTTTTTTTTTTTTCGGGTCCAAAGTTGTGCTCTCCCATTTTTTCCTCGTAAACAAAATAGATATAAGATCGCAACAAAACGAAAATTTTAGAGTTCATGTGTGCAAAAAAGTTTCGATAACCATAGATAATTATTTCAGGCACTAAAAATGAGCCCCAAAATCCATGTTTGGGAAATTCCACTAGTACAACCCCCTAAAAATAGCTTGGTGGAATTTTATAAGAAAATGGACTTCTAACTGATCCCAACATGCTTTAAGTGTGGTGGATGTGCATGCCACAAGCATGTTGAGGATGCAAGTGCCTAATGATCAAAAAATTAGGGGGACTAGAAATAAATCAAATTCTCAAGTGGTTGGATATTTACCAACCCACTTTTTGCCTATCCTTAAAAATCACTTTTTGCTTTGTGGAATTATCTCTCTCAGCATTTGTGCATTTCCATTTGGGATGTTCAAATTTTTTTTTTTTGGGTCCAAACTTGTGCTCTCCCATTTTTCCTCGTAAACAAAATAGATATAAGATTGCCACCAAACGAAAATTTTAGAGTTCATGTGTGCAAAAAAAATTCGAAAACTATAGAGAATTATTTCGGGCACTACAAATGAACCCCAAAATCCATGTTAGGGAAATTCCACTAGTACAACCCCCTAATAATAGCTTGGTGGAATTTTTATAGGAAAGGGACTTCTAACTGATCCCAACATGCTTTAAGTGTGGTGGATGTGCATGCCACATGCATGTTGAGTTTGCAAGTGGCCTAATGATCCAAAAATTAGGGGGAGTAGAAAAAATCAAATTCTCAGTGGTTGGATATTTACCAACCCACTTTTTGCTTTTTGGAATTATCTCTCTCAGCATTTGTGCCTTTCCATTTGGGATGTTCAAATTTTTTTTTTTTTCGGGGTCCCAAACTTGTGCTCTCCCATTTTTCCTCGTAAACAAAAAAGATATAAGATCGCAACAAAACGGAAAATTTTAGAGTTCATGTGTGCAAAAAAAATTCGAAAACTATAGAGAATTATTTCAGGCAACTAAAAATGAGCCCCAAAATCCATGTTTGGGAAATTCCACTAGTACAACCCCCTAATAATAGCTTGGTGGAATTTTATAGGAAAGGGACTTCTAACTAATCCCAACATGCTTTATGTGTGGTGGATGTGGCATGCCACAAGCAAGTTGAGGATGCAAGTGGCCTAATGATCCAAAAATTAGGGGGAGTTGAAAAAGTCCAATTCTCATGTGGTTGGATATTTACCAACCACTTTTTGCTTATCCTTAAAAATCACTTTTTGCTTTTTGGAATTATCTCTCTCAGCATTTGTGCATTTCCATTTGGGATGTTCAAATTTTTTTTTTTTTTCGGGTCCAAAGTTGTGCTCTCCCATTTTTCCTCGTAAACAAAATAGATATAAGATCGCAACAAAACGAAAATTTTAGAGTTCATGTGGTGCAAAAAAGTTTCGATAACCATAGATAATTATTTCAGGCACTAAAAATGAGCCCCAAAATCCATGTTTGGGAAATTCCACTAGTACAACCCCCTAAAAATAGCTTGGTGGAATTTTATAAGAAAGGGACTTCTAACTGATCCCAACATGCTTTAAGTGTGGTGGATGTTGCATGCCACAAGCATGTTGAGGATGCAAGTGGCCTAATGATCAAAAAATTAGGGGGACTAGAAAAAATCAAATTTCTCAAGTGGTTGGATATTTACCAACCCACTTTTTGCCTATCCTTAAAAATCACTTTTTGCTTTGTGGAATTATCTCTCTCAGCATTTGTGCATTTCCATTTGGGATGTTCAAATTTTTTTTTTTTTTGGGTCCAAACTTGTGCTCTCCCATTTTTTCCTCGTACACAAAATAGATATAAGATTGCCACCAAACGAAAATTTTAGAGTTCATGTGTGCAAAAAAAATTCGAAAACTATAGAGAATTATTTCGGGCACTACAAATGAACCCCAAAATCATGTTAGGGAAATTCCACTTAGTACAACCCCCTAATAATAGCTTGGTGGAATTTTATAGGAAAGGGACTTCTAACTGATCCCAACATGCTTTAAGTGTGGTGGATGTGCATGCCACATGCATGTTTGAGTTTGCAAGTGGCCTAATGATCCAAAAATTAGGGGGAGTAGAAAAAATCAAATTCTCAAGTGGTTGGATATTTACCAACCCACTTTTTGCTTTTTGGAATTATCTCTCTCAGCATTTGTGCCTTTCCATTTGGGATGTTCAAATTTTTTTTTTTTTCGGGTCCAAACTTGTGCTCTCCCATTTTTCCTCGTAAACAAAAAAGATATAAGATCGCAACAAAACGAAAATTTTAGAGTTCATGTGTGCAAAAAAAATTCGAAAACTATAGAGAATTATTTCAGGCACTAAAAATGAGCCCCAAAATCCATGTTTGGGAAATTCCACTAGTACAACCCCCTAATAATAGCTTGGTGGAATTTTATAGGAAAGGGACTTCTAACTAATCCCAACATGCTTTATGTGTGGTGGATGTGCATGCCACAAGCAAGTTGAGGATGCAAGTGGCCTAATGATCCAAAAATTAGGGGAGTTTGAAAAAGTCCAATTCTCATGTGGTTGGATATTTACCAACCCACTTTTTGCTTATCCTTAAAAATCACTTTTTGCTTTTTGGAATTATCTCTCTCAGCATTTGTGCATTTCCATTTGGATGTTCAAATTTTTTTTTTTTTTTCGGGTCCAAAGTTGTGCTCTCCCATTTTTCCTCGTAAACAAAATAGATATAAGATCGCAACAAAACGAAAATTTTAGAGTTCATGTGTGCAAAAAAGTTTCGATAACCATAGATAATTATTTCAGGCACTAAAAATGAGCCCCAAAATCCATGTTTGGGAAATTCCACTAGTACAACCCCCTAAAAATAGCTTGGTGGAATTTTATAAGAAAGGGACTTCTAACTGATCCCAACATGCTTTAAGTGTGGTGGATGTGCATGCCACAAGCATGTTGAGGATGCAAGTGGCCTAATGATCAAAAAATTAGGGGGACTAGAAAAAATCAAATTCTCAAGTGGTTGGATATTTACCAACCCACTTTTTGCCTATCCTTAAAAATCACTTTTGCTTTGTGGAATTATCTCTCTCAGCATTTGTGCATTTCCATTTGGGATGTTCAAATTTTTTTTTTTTGGGTCCAAACTTGTGCTCTCCCATTTTTCCTCGTAAACAAAATAGATATAAGATTGCCACCAAACGAAAATTTTAGAGTTCATGTGTGCAAAAAAAAATTCGAAAACTATAGAGAATTATTTCGGGCACTACAAATGAACCCCAAAATCCATGTTAGGGAAATTCCACTAGTACAACCCCTAATAATAGCTTGGTGGAATTTTATAGGAAAGGGACTTCTAACTGATCCCAACATGCTTTAAGTGTGGTGGATGTGCATGCCACATGCATGTTGAGTTTGCAAGTGGCCTAATGATCCAAAAATTAGGGGGAGTAGAAAAAATCAATTCTCAAGTGGTTGGATATTTACCACCCACTTTTTGCTTTTTGGAATTATCTCTCTCAGCATTTGTGCCTTTCCATTTGGGATGTTCAAATTTTTTTTTTTTCGGGTCAAACTTGGTGCTCTCCCTTTTTCCTCGTAAACAAAAAAGATATAAGATCGCAACAAAACGAAAATTTTAGAGTTCATGTGTGCAAAAAAAAATTCGAAAACTATAGAGAATTATTTCAGGCACTAAAAATGAGCCCACAAAATCCATGTTTGGGAAATTCCACTAGTACAACCCCCTAATAATAGCTTGGTGGAATTTTATAGGAAAGGGACTTCTAACTAATCCCAACATGCTTTATGTGTGGTGGATGTGCATGCCACAAGCAAGTTGAGGATGCAAGTGGCCTAATGATCCAAAAATTAGGGGGAGTTGAAAAAGTCCAATTCTCATGTGGTTGGATATTTACCAACCCACTTTTTGCTTATCCTTAAAAATCACTTTTTGCTTTTTGGAATTATCTCTCTCAGCATTTGTGCATTTCCATTTGGGATGTTCAAATTTTTTTTTTTTTTCGGGTCCAAAGTTGTGCTCTCCCATTTTTCCTCGTAAACAAAATAGATATAAGATCGCAACAAAACGAAAATTTTAGAGTTCATGTGTGCAAAAAAGTTTCGATAACCATAGATAATTATTTCAGGCACTAAAAATGAGCCCCAAAATCCATGTTTGGGAAATTCCACTAGTACAACCCCCTAAAAATAGCTTGGTGGAATTTTATAAGAAAGGGACTTCTAACTGATCCCAACATGCTTTAAGTGTGGTGGATGTGCATGCCACAAGCATGTTGAGGATGCAAGTGGCCTAATGATCAAAAAATTAGGGGGACTAGAAAAAATCAAATTCTCAAGTGGTTGGATATTTACCAACCCACTTTTTGCCTATCCTTAAAAATCACTTTTTGCTTTGTGGAATTATCTCTCTCAGCATTTGTGCATTTCCATTTGGGATGTTCAAATTTTTTTTTTTTGGGTCCAAACTTGTGCTCTCCCATTTTTCCTCGTAAACAAAATAGATATAAGATTGCCACCAAACGAAAATTTTAGAGTTCATGTGTGCAAAAAAAATTCGAAAACTATAGAGAATTATTTCGGGCACTACAAATGAACCCCAAAATCCATGTTAGGGAAATTCCACTAGTACAACCCCCTAATAATAGCTTGGTGGAATTTTATAGGAAAGGGACTTCTAACTGATCCCAACATGCTTTAAGTGTGGTGGATGTGCATGCCACATGCATGTTGAGTTTGCAAGTGGCCTAATGATCCAAAAATTAGGGGGAGTAGAAAAAATCAAATTCTCAAGTGGTTGGATATTTACCAACCCACTTTTTGCTTTTTGGAATTATCTCTCTCAGCATTTGTGCCTTTCCATTTGGGATGTTCAAATTTTTTTTTTTTTCGGGTCCAAACTTGTGCTCTCCCATTTTTCCTCGTAAACAAAAAAGATATAAGATCGCAACAAAACGAAAATTTTAGAGTTCATGTGTGCAAAAAAAATTCGAAAACTATAGAGAATTATTTCAGGCACTAAAAATGAGCCCCAAAATCCATGTTTGGGAAATTCCACTAGTACAACCCCCTAATAATAGCTTGGTGGAATTTTATAGGAAAGGGACTTCTAACTAATCCCAACATGCTTTATGTGTGGTGGATGTGCATGCCACAAGCAAGTTGAGGATGCAAGTGGCCTAATGATCCAAAAATTAGGGGGAGTTGAAAAAGTCCAATTCTCATGTGGTTGGATATTTACCAACCCACTTTTTGCTTATCCTTAAAAATCACTTTTTGCTTTTTGGAATTATCTCTCTCAGCATTTGTGCATTTCCATTTGGGATGTTCAAATTTTTTTTTTTTTTCGGGTCCAAAGTTGTGCTCTCCCATTTTTCCTCGTAAACAAAATAGATATAAGATCGCAACAAAACGAAAATTTTAGAGTTCATGTGTGCAAAAAAGTTTCGATAACCATAGATAATTATTTCAGGCACTAAAAATGAGCCCCAAAATCCATGTTTGGGAAATTCCACTAGTACAACCCCCTAAAAATAGCTTGGTGGAATTTTATAAGAAAGGGACTTCTAACTGATCCCAACATGCTTTAAGTGTGGTGGATGTGCATGCCACAAGCATGTTGAGGATGCAAGTGGCCTAATGATCAAAAAATTAGGGGGACTAGAAAAAATCAAATTCTCAAGTGGTTGGATATTTACCAACCCACTTTTTGCCTATCCTTAAAAATCACTTTTTGCTTTGTGGAATTATCTCTCTCAGCATTTGTGCATTTCCATTTGGGATGTTCAAATTTTTTTTTTTTGGGTCCAAACTTGTGCTCTCCCATTTTTCCTCGTAAACAAAATAGATATAAGATTGCCACCAAACGAAAATTTTAGAGTTCATGTGTGCAAAAAAAATTCGAAAACTATAGAGAATTATTTCGGGCACTACAAATGAACCCCAAAATCCATGTTAGGGAAATTCCACTAGTACAACCCCCTAATAATAGCTTGGTGGAATTTTATAGGAAAGGGACTTCTAACTGATCCCAACATGCTTTAAGTGTGGTGGATGTGCATGCCACATGCATGTTGAGTTTGCAAGTGGCCTAATGATCCAAAAATTAGGGGGAGTAGAAAAAATCAAATTCTCAAGTGGTTGGATATTTACCAACCCACTTTTTGCTTTTTGGAATTATCTCTCTCAGCATTTGTGCCTTTCCATTTGGGATGTTCAAATTTTTTTTTTTTTCGGGTCCAAACTTGTGCTCTCCCATTTTTCCTCGTAAACAAAAAAGATATAAGATCGCAACAAAACGAAAATTTTAGAGTTCATGTGTGCAAAAAAAATTCGAAAACTATAGAGAATTATTTCAGGCACTAAAAATGAGCCCCAAAATCCATGTTTGGGAAATTCCACTAGTACAACCCCCTAATAATAGCTTGGTGGAATTTTATAGGAAAGGGACTTCTAACTAATCCCAACATGCTTTATGTGTGGTGGATGTGCATGCCACAAGCAAGTTGAGGATGCAAGTGGCCTAATGATCCAAAAATTAGGGGGAGTTGAAAAAGTCCAATTCTCATGTGGTTGGATATTTACCAACCCACTTTTTGCTTATCCTTAAAAATCACTTTTTGCTTTTTGGAATTATCTCTCTCAGCATTTGTGCATTTCCATTTGGGATGTTCAAATTTTTTTTTTTTTTCGGGTCCAAAGTTGTGCTCTCCCATTTTTCCTCGTAAACAAAATAGATATAAGATCGCAACAAAACGAAAATTTTAGAGTTCATGTGTGCAAAAAAGTTTCGATAACCATAGATAATTATTTCAGGCACTAAAAATGAGCCCCAAAATCCATGTTTGGGAAATTCCACTAGTACAACCCCCTAAAAATAGCTTGGTGGAATTTTATAAGAAAGGGACTTCTAACTGATCCCAACATGCTTTAAGTGTGGTGGATGTGCATGCCACAAGCATGTTGAGGATGCAAGTGGCCTAATGATCAAAAAATTAGGGGGACTAGAAAAAATCAAATTCTCAAGTGGTTGGATATTTACCAACCCACTTTTTGCCTATCCTTAAAAATCACTTTTTGCTTTGTGGAATTATCTCTCTCAGCATTTGTGCATTTCCATTTGGGATGTTCAAATTTTTTTTTTTTGGGTCCAAACTTGTGCTCTCCCATTTTTCCTCGTAAACAAAATAGATATAAGATTGCCACCAAACGAAAATTTTAGAGTTCATGTGTGCAAAAAAAATTCGAAAACTATAGAGAATTATTTCGGGCACTACAAATGAACCCCAAAATCCATGTTAGGGAAATTCCACTAGTACAACCCCCTAATAATAGCTTGGTGGAATTTTATAGGAAAGGGACTTCTAACTGATCCCAACATGCTTTAAGTGTGGTGGATGTGCATGCCACATGCATGTTGAGTTTGCAAGTGGCCTAATGATCCAAAAATTAGGGGGAGTAGAAAAAATCAAATTCTCAAGTGGTTGGATATTTACCAACCCACTTTTTGCTTTTTGGAATTATCTCTCTCAGCATTTGTGCCTTTCCATTTGGGATGTTCAAATTTTTTTTTTTTTCGGGTCCAAACTTGTGCTCTCCCATTTTTCCTCGTAAACAAAAAAGATATAAGATCGCAACAAAACGAAAATTTTAGAGTTCATGTGTGCAAAAAAAATTCGAAAACTATAGAGAATTATTTCAGGCACTAAAAATGAGCCCCAAAATCCATGTTTGGGAAATTCCACTAGTACAACCCCCTAATAATAGCTTGGTGGAATTTTATAGGAAAGGGACTTCTAACTAATCCCAACATGCTTTATGTGTGGTGGATGTGCATGCCACAAGCAAGTTGAGGATGCAAGTGGCCTAATGATCCAAAAATTAGGGGGAGTTGAAAAAGTCCAATTCTCATGTGGTTGGATATTTACCAACCCACTTTTTGCTTATCCTTAAAAATCACTTTTTGCTTTTTGGAATTATCTCTCTCAGCATTTGTGCATTTCCATTTGGGATGTTCAAATTTTTTTTTTTTTTCGGGTCCAAAGTTGTGCTCTCCCATTTTTCCTCGTAAACAAAATAGATATAAGATCGCAACAAAACGAAAATTTTAGAGTTCATGTGTGCAAAAAAGTTTCGATAACCATAGATAATTATTTCAGGCACTAAAAATGAGCCCCAAAATCCATGTTTGGGAAATTCCACTAGTACAACCCCCTAAAAATAGCTTGGTGGAATTTTATAAGAAAGGGACTTCTAACTGATCCCAACATGCTTTAAGTGTGGTGGATGTGCATGCCACAAGCATGTTGAGGATGCAAGTGGCCTAATGATCAAAAAATTAGGGGGACTAGAAAAAATCAAATTCTCAAGTGGTTGGATATTTACCAACCCACTTTTTGCCTATCCTTAAAAATCACTTTTTGCTTTGTGGAATTATCTCTCTCAGCATTTGTGCATTTCCATTTGGGATGTTCAAATTTTTTTTTTTTGGGTCCAAACTTGTGCTCTCCCATTTTTCCTCGTAAACAAAATAGATATAAGATTGCCACCAAACGAAAATTTTAGAGTTCATGTGTGCAAAAAAAATTCGAAAACTATAGAGAATTATTTCGGGCACTACAAATGAACCCCAAAATCCATGTTAGGGAAATTCCACTAGTACAACCCCCTAATAATAGCTTGGTGGAATTTTATAGGAAAGGGACTTCTAACTGATCCCAACATGCTTTAAGTGTGGTGGATGTGCATGCCACATGCATGTTGAGTTTGCAAGTGGCCTAATGATCCAAAAATTAGGGGGAGTAGAAAAAATCAAATTCTCAAGTGGTTGGATATTTACCAACCCACTTTTTGCTTTTTGGAATTATCTCTCTCAGCATTTGTGCCTTTCCATTTGGGATGTTCAAATTTTTTTTTTTTTCGGGTCCAAACTTGTGCTCTCCCATTTTTCCTCGTAAACAAAAAAGATATAAGATCGCAACAAAACGAAAATTTTAGAGTTCATGTGTGCAAAAAAAATTCGAAAACTATAGAGAATTATTTCAGGCACTAAAAATGAGCCCCAAAATCCATGTTTGGGAAATTCCACTAGTACAACCCCCTAATAATAGCTTGGTGGAATTTTATAGGAAAGGGACTTCTAACTAATCCCAACATGCTTTATGTGTGGTGGATGTGCATGCCACAAGCAAGTTGAGGATGCAAGTGGCCTAATGATCCAAAAATTAGGGGGAGTTGAAAAAGTCCAATTCTCATGTGGTTGGATATTTACCAACCCACTTTTTGCTTATCCTTAAAAATCACTTTTTGCTTTTTGGAATTATCTCTCTCAGCATTTGTGCATTTCCATTTGGGATGTTCAAATTTTTTTTTTTTTTCGGGTCCAAAGTTGTGCTCTCCCATTTTTCCTCGTAAACAAAATAGATATAAGATCGCAACAAAACGAAAATTTTAGAGTTCATGTGTGCAAAAAAGTTTCGATAACCATAGATAATTATTTCAGGCACTAAAAATGAGCCCCAAAATCCATGTTTGGGAAATTCCACTAGTACAACCCCCTAAAAATAGCTTGGTGGAATTTTATAAGAAAGGGACTTCTAACTGATCCCAACATGCTTTAAGTGTGGTGGATGTGCATGCCACAAGCATGTTGAGGATGCAAGTGGCCTAATGATCAAAAAATTAGGGGGACTAGAAAAAATCAAATTCTCAAGTGGTTGGATATTTACCAACCCACTTTTTGCCTATCCTTAAAAATCACTTTTTGCTTTGTGGAATTATCTCTCTCAGCATTTGTGCATTTCCATTTGGGATGTTCAAATTTTTTTTTTTTGGGTCCAAACTTGTGCTCTCCCATTTTTCCTCGTAAACAAAATAGATATAAGATTGCCACCAAACGAAAATTTTAGAGTTCATGTGTGCAAAAAAAATTCGAAAACTATAGAGAATTATTTCGGGCACTACAAATGAACCCCAAAATCCATGTTAGGGAAATTCCACTAGTACAACCCCCTAATAATAGCTTGGTGGAATTTTATAGGAAAGGGACTTCTAACTGATCCCAACATGCTTTAAGTGTGGTGGATGTGCATGCCACATGCATGTTGAGTTTGCAAGTGGCCTAATGATCCAAAAATTAGGGGGAGTAGAAAAAATCAAATTCTCAAGTGGTTGGATATTTACCAACCCACTTTTTGCTTTTTGGAATTATCTCTCTCAGCATTTGTGCCTTTCCATTTGGGATGTTCAAATTTTTTTTTTTTTCGGGTCCAAACTTGTGCTCTCCCATTTTTCCTCGTAAACAAAAAAGATATAAGATCGCAACAAAACGAAAATTTTAGAGTTCATGTGTGCAAAAAAAATTCGAAAACTATAGAGAATTATTTCAGGCACTAAAAATGAGCCCCAAAATCCATGTTTGGGAAATTCCACTAGTACAACCCCCTAATAATAGCTTGGTGGAATTTTATAGGAAAGGGACTTCTAACTAATCCCAACATGCTTTATGTGTGGTGGATGTGCATGCCACAAGCAAGTTGAGGATGCAAGTGGCCTAATGATCCAAAAATTAGGGGGAGTTGAAAAAGTCCAATTCTCATGTGGTTGGATATTTACCAACCCACTTTTTGCTTATCCTTAAAAATCACTTTTTGCTTTTTGGAATTATCTCTCTCAGCATTTGTGCATTTCCATTTGGGATGTTCAAATTTTTTTTTTTTTTCGGGTCCAAAGTTGTGCTCTCCCATTTTTCCTCGTAAACAAAATAGATATAAGATCGCAACAAAACGAAAATTTTAGAGTTCATGTGTGCAAAAAAGTTTCGATAACCATAGATAATTATTTCAGGCACTAAAAATGAGCCCCAAAATCCATGTTTGGGAAATTCCACTAGTACAACCCCCTAAAAATAGCTTGGTGGAATTTTATAAGAAAGGGACTTCTAACTGATCCCAACATGCTTTAAGTGTGGTGGATGTGCATGCCACAAGCATGTTGAGGATGCAAGTGGCCTAATGATCAAAAAATTAGGGGGACTAGAAAAAATCAAATTCTCAAGTGGTTGGATATTTACCAACCCACTTTTTGCCTATCCTTAAAAATCACTTTTTGCTTTGTGGAATTATCTCTCTCAGCATTTGTGCATTTCCATTTGGGATGTTCAAATTTTTTTTTTTTGGGTCCAAACTTGTGCTCTCCCATTTTTCCTCGTAAACAAAATAGATATAAGATTGCCACCAAACGAAAATTTTAGAGTTCATGTGTGCAAAAAAAATTCGAAAACTATAGAGAATTATTTCGGGCACTACAAATGAACCCCAAAATCCATGTTAGGGAAATTCCACTAGTACAACCCCCTAATAATAGCTTGGTGGAATTTTATAGGAAAGGGACTTCTAACTGATCCCAACATGCTTTAAGTGTGGTGGATGTGCATGCCACATGCATGTTGAGTTTGCAAGTGGCCTAATGATCCAAAAATTAGGGGGAGTAGAAAAAATCAAATTCTCAAGTGGTTGGATATTTACCAACCCACTTTTTGCTTTTTGGAATTATCTCTCTCAGCATTTGTGCCTTTCCATTTGGGATGTTCAAATTTTTTTTTTTTTCGGGTCCAAACTTGTGCTCTCCCATTTTTCCTCGTAAACAAAAAAGATATAAGATCGCAACAAAACGAAAATTTTAGAGTTCATGTGTGCAAAAAAAATTCGAAAACTATAGAGAATTATTTCAGGCACTAAAAATGAGCCCCAAAATCCATGTTTGGGAAATTCCACTAGTACAACCCCCTAATAATAGCTTGGTGGAATTTTATAGGAAAGGGACTTCTAACTAATCCCAACATGCTTTATGTGTGGTGGATGTGCATGCCACAAGCAAGTTGAGGATGCAAGTGGCCTAATGATCCAAAAATTAGGGGGAGTTGAAAAAGTCCAATTCTCATGTGGTTGGATATTTACCAACCCACTTTTTGCTTATCCTTAAAAATCACTTTTTGCTTTTTGGAATTATCTCTCTCAG
Source organism: Aristolochia californica (assembly GCF_029961685.1). Lineage (NCBI taxonomy): Eukaryota > Viridiplantae > Streptophyta > Magnoliopsida > Piperales > Aristolochiaceae > Aristolochia > Aristolochia californica. Next base: position 20,851 of record NW_027181901.1, on the reverse strand, counting down.
CATTTGTGCATTTCCATTTGGGATGTTCAAATTTTTTTTTTTTTTCGGGTCCAAAGTTGTGCTCTCCCATTTTTCCTCGTAAACAAAATAGATATAAGATCGCAACAAAACGAAAATTTTAGAGTTCATGTGTGCAAAAAAGTTTCGATAACCATAGATAATTATTTCAGGCACTAAAAATGAGCCCCAAAATCCATGTTTGGGAAATTCCACTAGTACAACCCCCTAAAAATAGCTTGGTGGAATTTTATAAGAAAGGGACTTCTAACTGATCCCAACATGCTTTAAGTGTGGTGGATGTGCATGCCACAAGCATGTTGAGGATGCAAGTGGCCTAATGATCAAAAAATTAGGGGGACTAGAAAAAATCAAATTCTCAAGTGGTTGGATATTTACCAACCCACTTTTTGCCTATCCTTAAAAATCACTTTTTGCTTTGTGGAATTATCTCTCTCAGCATTTGTGCATTTCCATTTGGGATGTTCAAATTTTTTTTTTTTGGGTCCAAACTTGTGCTCTCCCATTTTTCCTCGTAAACAAAATAGATATAAGATTGCCACCAAACGAAAATTTTAGAGTTCATGTGTGCAAAAAAAATTCGAAAACTATAGAGAATTATTTCGGGCACTACAAATGAACCCCAAAATCCATGTTAGGGAAATTCCACTAGTACAACCCCCTAATAATAGCTTGGTGGAATTTTATAGGAAAGGGACTTCTAACTGATCCCAACATGCTTTAAGTGTGGTGGATGTGCATGCCACATGCATGTTGAGTTTGCAAGTGGCCTAATGATCCAAAAATTAGGGGGAGTAGAAAAAATCAAATTCTCAAGTGGTTGGATATTTACCAACCCACTTTTTGCTTTTTGGAATTATCTCTCTCAGCATTTGTGCCTTTCCATTTGGGATGTTCAAATTTTTTTTTTTTTCGGGTCCAAACTTGTGCTCTCCCATTTTTCCTCGTAAACAAAAAAGATATAAGATCGCAACAAAACGAAAATTTTAGAGTTCATGTGTGCAAAAAAAATTCGAAAACTATAGAGAATTATTTCAGGCACTAAAAATGAGCCCCAAAATCCATGTTTGGGAAATTCCACTAGTACAACCCCCTAATAATAGCTTGGTGGAATTTTATAGGAAAGGGACTTCTAACTAATCCCAACATGCTTTATGTGTGGTGGATGTGCATGCCACAAGCAAGTTGAGGATGCAAGTGGCCTAATGATCCAAAAATTAGGGGGAGTTGAAAAAGTCCAATTCTCATGTGGTTGGATATTTACCAACCCACTTTTTGCTTATCCTTAAAAATCACTTTTTGCTTTTTGGAATTATCTCTCTCAGCATTTGTGCATTTCCATTTGGGATGTTCAAATTTTTTTTTTTTTTCGGGTCCAAAGTTGTGCTCTCCCATTTTTCCTCGTAAACAAAATAGATATAAGATCGCAACAAAACGAAAATTTTAGAGTTCATGTGTGCAAAAAAGTTTCGATAACCATAGATAATTATTTCAGGCACTAAAAATGAGCCCCAAAATCCATGTTTGGGAAATTCCACTAGTACAACCCCCTAAAAATAGCTTGGTGGAATTTTATAAGAAAGGGACTTCTAACTGATCCCAACATGCTTTAAGTGTGGTGGATGTGCATGCCACAAGCATGTTGAGGATGCAAGTGGCCTAATGATCAAAAAATTAGGGGGACTAGAAAAAATCAAATTCTCAAGTGGTTGGATATTTACCAACCCACTTTTTGCCTATCCTTAAAAATCACTTTTTGCTTTGTGGAATTATCTCTCTCAGCATTTGTGCATTTCCATTTGGGATGTTCAAATTTTTTTTTTTTGGGTCCAAACTTGTGCTCTCCCATTTTTCCTCGTAAACAAAATAGATATAAGATTGCCACCAAACGAAAATTTTAGAGTTCATGTGTGCAAAAAAAATTCGAAAACTATAGAGAATTATTTCGGGCACTACAAATGAACCCCAAAATCCATGTTAGGGAAATTCCACTAGTACAACCCCCTAATAATAGCTTGGTGGAATTTTATAGGAAAGGGACTTCTAACTGATCCCAACATGCTTTAAGTGTGGTGGATGTGCATGCCACATGCATGTTGAGTTTGCAAGTGGCCTAATGATCCAAAAATTAGGGGGAGTAGAAAAAATCAAATTCTCAAGTGGTTGGATATTTACCAACCCACTTTTTGCTTTTTGGAATTATCTCTCTCAGCATTTGTGCCTTTCCATTTGGGATGTTCAAATTTTTTTTTTTTTCGGGTCCAAACTTGTGCTCTCCCATTTTTCCTCGTAAACAAAAAAGATATAAGATCGCAACAAAACGAAAATTTTAGAGTTCATGTGTGCAAAAAAAATTCGAAAACTATAGAGAATTATTTCAGGCACTAAAAATGAGCCCCAAAATCCATGTTTGGGAAATTCCACTAGTACAACCCCCTAATAATAGCTTGGTGGAATTTTATAGGAAAGGGACTTCTAACTAATCCCAACATGCTTTATGTGTGGTGGATGTGCATGCCACAAGCAAGTTGAGGATGCAAGTGGCCTAATGATCCAAAAATTAGGGGGAGTTGAAAAAGTCCAATTCTCATGTGGTTGGATATTTACCAACCCACTTTTTGCTTATCCTTAAAAATCACTTTTTGCTTTTTGGAATTATCTCTCTCAGCATTTGTGCATTTCCATTTGGGATGTTCAAATTTTTTTTTTTTTTCGGGTCCAAAGTTGTGCTCTCCCATTTTTCCTCGTAAACAAAATAGATATAAGATCGCAACAAAACGAAAATTTTAGAGTTCATGTGTGCAAAAAAGTTTCGATAACCATAGATAATTATTTCAGGCACTAAAAATGAGCCCCAAAATCCATGTTTGGGAAATTCCACTAGTACAACCCCCTAAAAATAGCTTGGTGGAATTTTATAAGAAAGGGACTTCTAACTGATCCCAACATGCTTTAAGTGTGGTGGATGTGCATGCCACAAGCATGTTGAGGATGCAAGTGGCCTAATGATCAAAAAATTAGGGGGACTAGAAAAAATCAAATTCTCAAGTGGTTGGATATTTACCAACCCACTTTTTGCCTATCCTTAAAAATCACTTTTTGCTTTGTGGAATTATCTCTCTCAGCATTTGTGCATTTCAATTTGGGATGTTCAAATTTTTTTTTTTTGGGTCCAAACTTGTGCTCTCCCATTTTTCCTCGTAAACAAAATAGATATAAGATTGCCACCAAACGAAAATTTTAGAGTTCATGTGTGCAAAAAAAATTCGAAAACTATAGAGAATTATTTCGGGCACTACAAATGAACCCCAAAATCCATGTTAGGGAAATTCCACTAGTACAACCCCCTAATAATAGCTTGGTGGAATTTTATAGGAAAGGGACTTCTAACTGATCCCAACATGCTTTAAGTGTGGTGGATGTGCATGCCACATGCATGTTGAGTTTGCAAGTGGCCTAATGATCCAAAAATTAGGGGGAGTAGAAAAAATCAAATTCTCAAGTGGTTGGATATTTACCAACCCACTTTTTGCTTTTTGGAATTATCTCTCTCAGCATTTGTGCCTTTCCATTTGGGATGTTCAAATTTTTTTTTTTTTCGGGTCCAAACTTGTGCTCTCCCATTTTTCCTCGTAAACAAAAAAGATATAAGATCGCAACAAAACGAAAATTTTAGAGTTCATGTGTGCAAAAAAAATTCGAAAACTATAGAGAATTATTTCAGGCACTAAAAATGAGCCCCAAAATCCATGTTTGGGAAATTCCACTAGTACAACCCCCTAATAATAGCTTGGTGGAATTTTATAGGAAAGGGACTTCTAACTAATCCCAACATGCTTTATGTGTGGTGGATGTGCATGCCACAAGCAAGTTGAGGATGCAAGTGGCCTAATGATCCAAAAATTAGGGGGAGTTGAAAAAGTCCAATTCTCATGTGGTTGGATATTTACCAACCCACTTTTTGCTTATCCTTAAAAATCACTTTTTGCTTTTTGGAATTATCTCTCTCAGCATTTGTGCATTTCCATTTGGGATGTTCAAATTTTTTTTTTTTTTCGGGTCCAAAGTTGTGCTCTCCCATTTTTCCTCGTAAACAAAATAGATATAAGATCGCAACAAAACGAAAATTTTAGAGTTCATGTGTGCAAAAAAGTTTCGATAACCATAGATAATTATTTCAGGCACTAAAAATGAGCCCCAAAATCCATGTTTGGGAAATTCCACTAGTACAACCCCCTAAAAATAGCTTGGTGGAATTTTATAAGAAAGGGACTTCTAACTGATCCCAACATGCTTTAAGTGTGGTGGATGTGCATGCCACAAGCATGTTGAGGATGCAAGTGGCCTAATGATCAAAAAATTAGGGGGACCAGAAAAAATCAAATTCTCAAGTGGTTGGATATTTACCAACCCACTTTTTGCCTATCCTTAAAAATCACTTTTTGCTTTGTGGAATTATCTCTCTCAGCATTTGTGCATTTCAATTTGGGATGTTCAAATTTTTTTTTTTTGGGTCCAAACTTGTGCTCTCCCATTTTTCCTCGTAAACAAAATAGATATAAGATTGCCACCAAACGAAAATTTTAGAGTTCATGTGTGCAAAAAAAATTCGAAAACTATAGAGAATTATTTCGGGCACTACAAATGAACCCCAAAATCCATGTTAGGGAAATTCCACTAGTACAACCCCCTAATAATAGCTTGGTGGAATTTTATAGGAAAGGGACTTCTAACTGATCCCAACATGCTTTAAGTGTGGTGGATGTGCATGCCACATGCATGTTGAGTTTGCAAGTGGCCTAATGATCCAAAAATTAGGGGGAGTAGAAAAAATCAAATTCTCAAGTGGTTGGATATTTACCAACCCACTTTTTGCTTTTTGGAATTATCTCTCTCAGCATTTGTGCCTTTCCATTTGGGATGTTCAAATTTTTTTTTTTTTCGGGTCCAAACTTGTGCTCTCCCATTTTTCCTCGTAAACAAAAAAGATATAAGATCGCAACAAAACGAAAATTTTAGAGTTCATGTGTGCAAAAAAAATTCGAAAACTATAGAGAATTATTTCAGGCACTAAAAATGAGCCCCAAAATCCATGTTTGGGAAATTCCACTAGTACAACCCCCTAATAATAGCTTGGTGGAATTTTATAGGAAAGGGACTTCTAACTAATCCCAACATGCTTTATGTGTGGTGGATGTGCATGCCACAAGCAAGTTGAGGATGCAAGTGGCCTAATGATCCAAAAATTAGGGGGAGTTGAAAAAGTCCAATTCTCATGTGGTTGGATATTTACCAACCCACTTTTTGCTTATCCTTAAAAATCACTTTTTGCTTTTTGGAATTATCTCTCTCAGCATTTGTGCATTTCCATTTGGGATGTTCAAATTTTTTTTTTTTTTCGGGTCCAAAGTTGTGCTCTCCCATTTTTCCTCGTAAACAAAATAGATATAAGATCGCAACAAAACGAAAATTTTAGAGTTCATGTGTGCAAAAAAGTTTCGATAACCATAGATAATTATTTCAGGCACTAAAAATGAGCCCCAAAATCCATGTTTGGGAAATTCCACTAGTACAACCCCCTAAAAATAGCTTGGTGGAATTTTATAAGAAAGGGACTTCTAACTGATCCCAACATGCTTTAAGTGTGGTGGATGTGCATGCCACAAGCATGTTGAGGATGCAAGTGGCCTAATGATCAAAAAATTAGGGGGACTAGAAAAAATCAAATTCTCAAGTGGTTGGATATTTACCAACCCACTTTTTGCCTATCCTTAAAAATCACTTTTTGCTTTGTGGAATTATCTCTCTCAGCATTTGTGCATTTCAATTTGGGATGTTCAAATTTTTTTTTTTTGGGTCCAAACTTGTGCTCTCCCATTTTTCCTCGTAAACAAAATAGATATAAGATTGCCACCAAACGAAAATTTTAGAGTTCATGTGTGCAAAAAAAATTCGAAAACTATAGAGAATTATTTCGGGCACTACAAATGAACCCCAAAATCCATGTTAGGGAAATTCCACTAGTACAACCCCCTAATAATAGCTTGGTGGAATTTTATAGGAAAGGGACTTCTAACTGATCCCAACATGCTTTAAGTGTGGTGGATGTGCATGCCACATGCATGTTGAGTTTGCAAGTGGCCTAATGATCCAAAAATTAGGGGGAGTAGAAAAAATCAAATTCTCAAGTGGTTGGATATTTACCAACCCACTTTTTGCTTTTTGGAATTATCTCTCTCAGCATTTGTGCCTTTCCATTTGGGATGTTCAAATTTTTTTTTTTTTCGGGTCCAAACTTGTGCTCTCCCATTTTTCCTCGTAAACAAAAAAGATATAAGATCGCAACAAAACGAAAATTTTAGAGTTCATGTGTGCAAAAAAAATTCGAAAACTATAGAGAATTATTTCAGGCACTAAAAATGAGCCCCAAAATCCATGTTTGGGAAATTCCACTAGTACAACCCCCTAATAATAGCTTGGTGGAATTTTATAGGAAAGGGACTTCTAACTAATCCCAACATGCTTTATGTGTGGTGGATGTGCATGCCACAAGCAAGTTGAGGATGCAAGTGGCCTAATGATCCAAAAATTAGGGGGAGTTGAAAAAGTCCAATTCTCATGTGGTTGGATATTTACCAACCCACTTTTTGCTTATCCTTAAAAATCACTTTTTGCTTTTTGGAATTATCTCTCTCAGCATTTGTGCATTTCCATTTGGGATGTTCAAATTTTTTTTTTTTTTCGGGTCCAAAGTTGTGCTCTCCCATTTTTCCTCGTAAACAAAATAGATATAAGATCGCAACAAAACGAAAATTTTAGAGTTCATGTGTGCAAAAAAGTTTCGATAACCATAGATAATTATTTCAGGCACTAAAAATGAGCCCCAAAATCCATGTTTGGGAAATTCCACTAGTACAACCCCCTAAAAATAGCTTGGTGGAATTTTATAAGAAAGGGACTTCTAACTGATCCCAACATGCTTTAAGTGTGGTGGATGTGCATGCCACAAGCATGTTGAGGATGCAAGTGGCCTAATGATCAAAAAATTAGGGGGACCAGAAAAAATCAAATTCTCAAGTGGTTGGATATTTACCAACCCACTTTTTGCCTATCCTTAAAAATCACTTTTTGCTTTGTGGAATTATCTCTCTCAGCATTTGTGCATTTCAATTTGGGATGTTCAAATTTTTTTTTTTTGGGTCCAAACTTGTGCTCTCCCATTTTTCCTCGTAAACAAAATAGATATAAGATTGCCACCAAACGAAAATTTTAGAGTTCATGTGTGCAAAAAAAATTCGAAAACTATAGAGAATTATTTCGGGCACTACAAATGAACCCCAAAATCCATGTTAGGGAAATTCCACTAGTACAACCCCCTAATAATAGCTTGGTGGAATTTTATAGGAAAGGGACTTCTAACTGATCCCAACATGCTTTAAGTGTGGTGGATGTGCATGCCACATGCATGTTGAGTTTGCAAGTGGCCTAATGATCCAAAAATTAGGGGGAGTAGAAAAAATCAAATTCTCAAGTGGTTGGATATTTACCAACCCACTTTTTGCTTTTTGGAATTATCTCTCTCAGCATTTGTGCCTTTCCATTTGGGATGTTCAAATTTTTTTTTTTTTCGGGTCCAAACTTGTGCTCTCCCATTTTTCCTCGTAAACAAAAAAGATATAAGATCGCAACAAAACGAAAATTTTAGAGTTCATGTGTGCAAAAAAAATTCGAAAACTATAGAGAATTATTTCAGGCACTAAAAATGAGCCCCAAAATCCATGTTTGGGAAATTCCACTAGTACAACCCCCTAATAATAGCTTGGTGGAATTTTATAGGAAAGGGACTTCTAACTAATCCCAACATGCTTTATGTGTGGTGGATGTGCATGCCACAAGCAAGTTGAGGATGCAAGTGGCCTAATGATCCAAAAATTAGGGGGAGTTGAAAAAGTCCAATTCTCATGTGGTTGGATATTTACCAACCCACTTTTTGCTTATCCTTAAAAATCACTTTTTGCTTTTTGGAATTATCTCTCTCAGCATTTGTGCATTTCCATTTGGGATGTTCAAATTTTTTTTTTTTTTCGGGTCCAAAGTTGTGCTCTCCCATTTTTCCTCGTAAACAAAATAGATATAAGATCGCAACAAAACGAAAATTTTAGAGTTCATGTGTGCAAAAAAGTTTCGATAACCATAGATAATTATTTCAGGCACTAAAAATGAGCCCCAAAATCCATGTTTGGGAAATTCCACTAGTACAACCCCCTAAAAATAGCTTGGTGGAATTTTATAAGAAAGGGACTTCTAACTGATCCCAACATGCTTTAAGTGTGGTGGATGTGCATGCCACAAGCATGTTGAGGATGCAAGTGGCCTAATGATCAAAAAATTAGGGGGACTAGAAAAAATCAAATTCTCAAGTGGTTGGATATTTACCAACCCACTTTTTGCCTATCCTTAAAAATCACTTTTTGCTTTGTGGAATTATCTCTCTCAGCATTTGTGCATTTCAATTTGGGATGTTCAAATTTTTTTTTTTTGGGTCCAAACTTGTGCTCTCCCATTTTTCCTCGTAAACAAAATAGATATAAGATTGCCACCAAACGAAAATTTTAGAGTTCATGTGTGCAAAAAAAATTCGAAAACTATAGAGAATTATTTCGGGCACTACAAATGAACCCCAAAATCCATGTTAGGGAAATTCCACTAGTACAACCCCCTAATAATAGCTTGGTGGAATTTTATAGGAAAGGGACTTCTAACTGATCCCAACATGCTTTAAGTGTGGTGGATGTGCATGCCACATGCATGTTGAGTTTGCAAGTGGCCTAATGATCCAAAAATTAGGGGGAGTAGAAAAAATCAAATTCTCAAGTGGTTGGATATTTACCAACCCACTTTTTGCTTTTTGGAATTATCTCTCTCAGCATTTGTGCCTTTCCATTTGGGATGTTCAAATTTTTTTTTTTTTCGGGTCCAAACTTGTGCTCTCCCATTTTTCCTCGTAAACAAAAAAGATATAAGATCGCAACAAAACGAAAATTTTAGAGTTCATGTGTGCAAAAAAAATTCGAAAACTATAGAGAATTATTTCAGGCACTAAAAATGAGCCCCAAAATCCATGTTTGGGAAATTCCACTAGTACAACCCCCTAATAATAGCTTGGTGGAATTTTATAGGAAAGGGACTTCTAACTAATCCCAACATGCTTTATGTGTGGTGGATGTGCATGCCACAAGCAAGTTGAGGATGCAAGTGGCCTAATGATCCAAAAATTAGGGGGAGTTGAAAAAGTCCAATTCTCATGTGGTTGGATATTTACCAACCCACTTTTTGCTTATCCTTAAAAATCACTTTTTGCTTTTTGGAATTATCTCTCTCAGCATTTGTGCATTTCCATTTGGGATGTTCAAATTTTTTTTTTTTTTCGGGTCCAAAGTTGTGCTCTCCCATTTTTCCTCGTAAACAAAATAGATATAAGATCGCAACAAAACGAAAATTTTAGAGTTCATGTGTGCAAAAAAGTTTCGATAACCATAGATAATTATTTCAGGCACTAAAAATGAGCCCCAAAATCCATGTTTGGGAAATTCCACTAGTACAACCCCCTAAAAATAGCTTGGTGGAATTTTATAAGAAAGGGACTTCTAACTGATCCCAACATGCTTTAAGTGTGGTGGATGTGCATGCCACAAGCATGTTGAGGATGCAAGTGGCCTAATGATCAAAAAATTAGGGGGACTAGAAAAAATCAAATTCTCAAGTGGTTGGATATTTACCAACCCACTTTTTGCCTATCCTTAAAAATCACTTTTTGCTTTGTGGAATTATCTCTCTCAGCATTTGTGCATTTCAATTTGGGATGTTCAAATTTTTTTTTTTTGGGTCCAAACTTGTGCTCTCCCATTTTTCCTCGTAAACAAAATAGATATAAGATTGCCACCAAACGAAAATTTTAGAGTTCATGTGTGCAAAAAAAATTCGAAAACTATAGAGAATTATTTCGGGCACTACAAATGAACCCCAAAATCCATGTTAGGGAAATTCCACTAGTACAACCCCCTAATAATAGCTTGGTGGAATTTTATAGGAAAGGGACTTCTAACTGATCCCAACATGCTTTAAGTGTGGTGGATGTGCATGCCACATGCATGTTGAGTTTGCAAGTGGCCTAATGATCCAAAAATTAGGGGGAGTAGAAAAAATCAAATTCTCAAGTGGTTGGATATTTACCAACCCACTTTTTGCTTTTTGGAATTATCTCTCTCAGCATTTGTGCCTTTCCATTTGGGATGTTCAAATTTTTTTTTTTTTCGGGTCCAAACTTGTGCTCTCCCATTTTTCCTCGTAAACAAAAAAGATATAAGATCGCAACAAAACGAAAATTTTAGAGTTCATGTGTGCAAAAAAAATTCGAAAACTATAGAGAATTATTTCAGGCACTAAAAATGAGCCCCAAAATCCATGTTTGGGAAATTCCACTAGTACAACCCCCTAATAATAGCTTGGTGGAATTTTATAGGAAAGGGACTTCTAACTAATCCCAACATGCTTTATGTGTGGTGGATGTGCATGCCACAAGCAAGTTGAGGATGCAAGTGGCCTAATGATCCAAAAATTAGGGGGAGTTGAAAAAGTCCAATTCTCATGTGGTTGGATATTTACCAACCCACTTTTTGCTTATCCTTAAAAATCACTTTTTGCTTTTTGGAATTATCTCTCTCAGCATTTGTGCATTTCCATTTGGGATGTTCAAATTTTTTTTTTTTTTCGGGTCCAAAGTTGTGCTCTCCCATTTTTCCTCGTAAACAAAATAGATATAAGATCGCAACAAAACGAAAATTTTAGAGTTCATGTGTGCAAAAAAGTTTCGATAACCATAGATAATTATTTCAGGCACTAAAAATGAGCCCCAAAATCCATGTTTGGGAAATTCCACTAGTACAACCCCCTAAAAATAGCTTGGTGGAATTTTATAAGAAAGGGACTTCTAACTGATCCCAACATGCTTTAAGTGTGGTGGATGTGCATGCCACAAGCATGTTGAGGATGCAAGTGGCCTAATGATCAAAAAATTAGGGGGACCAGAAAAAATCAAATTCTCAAGTGGTTGGATATTTACCAACCCACTTTTTGCCTATCCTTAAAAATCACTTTTTGCTTTGTGGAATTATCTCTCTCAGCATTTGTGCATTTCAATTTGGGATGTTCAAATTTTTTTTTTTTGGGTCCAAACTTGTGCTCTCCCATTTTTCCTCGTAAACAAAATAGATATAAGATTGCCACCAAACGAAAATTTTAGAGTTCATGTGTGCAAAAAAAATTCGAAAACTATAGAGAATTATTTCGGGCACTACAAATGAACCCCAAAATCCATGTTAGGGAAATTCCACTAGTACAACCCCCTAATAATAGCTTGGTGGAATTTTATAGGAAAGGGACTTCTAACTGATCCCAACATGCTTTAAGTGTGGTGGATGTGCATGCCACATGCATGTTGAGTTTGCAAGTGGCCTAATGATCCAAAAATTAGGGGGAGTAGAAAAAATCAAATTCTCAAGTGGTTGGATATTTACCAACCCACTTTTTGCTTTTTGGAATTATCTCTCTCAGCATTTGTGCCTTTCCATTTGGGATGTTCAAATTTTTTTTTTTTTCGGGTCCAAACTTGTGCTCTCCCATTTTTCCTCGTAAACAAAAAAGATATAAGATCGCAACAAAACGAAAATTTTAGAGTTCATGTGTGCAAAAAAAATTCGAAAACTATAGAGAATTATTTCAGGCACTAAAAATGAGCCCCAAAATCCATGTTTGGGAAATTCCACTAGTACAACCCCCTAATAATAGCTTGGTGGAATTTTATAGGAAAGGGACTTCTAACTAATCCCAACATGCTTTATGTGTGGTGGATGTGCATGCCACAAGCAAGTTGAGGATGCAAGTGGCCTAATGATCCAAAAATTAGGGGGAGTTGAAAAAGTCCAATTCTCATGTGGTTGGATATTTACCAACCCACTTTTTGCTTATCCTTAAAAATCACTTTTTGCTTTTTGGAATTATCTCTCTCAGCATTTGTGCATTTCCATTTGGGATGTTCAAATTTTTTTTTTTTTTCGGGTCCAAAGTTGTGCTCTCCCATTTTTCCTCGTAAACAAAATAGATATAAGATCGCAACAAAACGAAAATTTTAGAGTTCATGTGTGCAAAAAAGTTTCGATAACCATAGATAATTATTTCAGGCACTAAAAATGAGCCCCAAAATCCATGTTTGGGAAATTCCACTAGTACAACCCCCTAAAAATAGCTTGGTGGAATTTTATAAGAAAGGGACTTCTAACTGATCCCAACATGCTTTAAGTGTGGTGGATGTGCATGCCACAAGCATGTTGAGGATGCAAGTGGCCTAATGATCAAAAAATTAGGGGGACTAGAAAAAATCAAATTCTCAAGTGGTTGGATATTTACCAACCCACTTTTTGCCTATCCTTAAAAATCACTTTTTGCTTTGTGGAATTATCTCTCTCAGCATTTGTGCATTTCAATTTGGGATGTTCAAATTTTTTTTTTTTGGGTCCAAACTTGTGCTCTCCCATTTTTCCTCGTAAACAAAATAGATATAAGATTGCCACCAAACGAAAATTTTAGAGTTCATGTGTGCAAAAAAAATTCGAAAACTATAGAGAATTATTTCGGGCACTACAAATGAACCCCAAAATCCATGTTAGGGAAATTCCACTAGTACAACCCCCTAATAATAGCTTGGTGGAATTTTATAGGAAAGGGACTTCTAACTGATCCCAACATGCTTTAAGTGTGGTGGATGTGCATGCCACATGCATGTTGAGTTTGCAAGTGGCCTAATGATCCAAAAATTAGGGGGAGTAGAAAAAATCAAATTCTCAAGTGGTTGGATATTTACCAACCCACTTTTTGCTTTTTGGAATTATCTCTCTCAGCATTTGTGCCTTTCCATTTGGGATGTTCAAATTTTTTTTTTTTTCGGGTCCAAACTTGTGCTCTCCCATTTTTCCTCGTAAACAAAAAAGATATAAGATCGCAACAAAACGAAAATTTTAGAGTTCATGTGTGCAAAAAAAATTCGAAAACTATAGAGAATTATTTCAGGCACTAAAAATGAGCCCCAAAATCCATGTTTGGGAAATTCCACTAGTACAACCCCCTAATAATAGCTTGGTGGAATTTTATAGGAAAGGGACTTCTAACTAATCCCAACATGCTTTATGTGTGGTGGATGTGCATGCCACAAGCAAGTTGAGGATGCAAGTGGCCTAATGATCCAAAAATTAGGGGGAGTTGAAAAAGTCCAATTCTCATGTGGTTGGATATTTACCAACCCACTTTTTGCTTATCCTTAAAAATCACTTTTTGCTTTTTGGAATTATCTCTCTCAGCATTTGTGCATTTCCATTTGGGATGTTCAAATTTTTTTTTTTTTTCGGGTCCAAAGTTGTGCTCTCCCATTTTTCCTCGTAAACAAAATAGATATAAGATCGCAACAAAACGAAAATTTTAGAGTTCATGTGTGCAAAAAAGTTTCGATAACCATAGATAATTATTTCAGGCACTAAAAATGAGCCCCAAAATCCATGTTTGGGAAATTCCACTAGTACAACCCCCTAAAAATAGCTTGGTGGAATTTTATAAGAAAGGGACTTCTAACTGATCCCAACATGCTTTAAGTGTGGTGGATGTGCATGCCACAAGCATGTTGAGGATGCAAGTGGCCTAATGATCAAAAAATTAGGGGGACTAGAAAAAATCAAATTCTCAAGTGGTTGGATATTTACCAACCCACTTTTTGCCTATCCTTAAAAATCACTTTTTGCTTTGTGGAATTATCTCTCTCAGCATTTGTGCATTTCAATTTGGGATGTTCAAATTTTTTTTTTTTGGGTCCAAACTTGTGCTCTCCCATTTTTCCTCGTAAACAAAATAGATATAAGATTGCCACCAAACGAAAATTTTAGAGTTCATGTGTGCAAAAAAAATTCGAAAACTATAGAGAATTATTTCGGGCACTACAAATGAACCCCAAAATCCATGTTAGGGAAATTCCACTAGTACAACCCCCTAATAATAGCTTGGTGGAATTTTATAGGAAAGGGACTTCTAACTGATCCCAACATGCTTTAAGTGTGGTGGATGTGCATGCCACATGCATGTTGAGTTTGCAAGTGGCCTAATGATCCAAAAATTAGGGGGAGTAGAAAAAATCAAATTCTCAAGTGGTTGGATATTTACCAACCCACTTTTTGCTTTTTGGAATTATCTCTCTCAGCATTTGTGCCTTTCCATTTGGGATGTTCAAATTTTTTTTTTTTTCGGGTCCAAACTTGTGCTCTCCCATTTTTCCTCGTAAACAAAAAAGATATAAGATCGCAACAAAACGAAAATTTTAGAGTTCATGTGTGCAAAAAAAATTCGAAAACTATAGAGAATTATTTCAGGCACTAAAAATGAGCCCCAAAATCCATGTTTGGGAAATTCCACTAGTACAACCCCCTAATAATAGCTTGGTGGAATTTTATAGGAAAGGGACTTCTAACTAATCCCAACATGCTTTATGTGTGGTGGATGTGCATGCCACAAGCAAGTTGAGGATGCAAGTGGCCTAATGATCCAAAAATTAGGGGGAGTTGAAAAAGTCCAATTCTCATGTGGTTGGATATTTACCAACCCACTTTTTGCTTATCCTTAAAAATCACTTTTTGCTTTTTGGAATTATCTCTCTCAGCATTTGTGCATTTCCATTTGGGATGTTCAAATTTTTTTTTTTTTTCGGGTCCAAAGTTGTGCTCTCCCATTTTTCCTCGTAAACAAAATAGATATAAGATCGCAACAAAACGAAAATTTTAGAGTTCATGTGTGCAAAAAAGTTTCGATAACCATAGATAATTATTTCAGGCACTAAAAATGAGCCCCAAAATCCATGTTTGGGAAATTCCACTAGTACAACCCCCTAAAAATAGCTTGGTGGAATTTTATAAGAAAGGGACTTCTAACTGATCCCAACATGCTTTAAGTGTGGTGGATGTGCATGCCACAAGCATGTTGAGGATGCAAGTGGCCTAATGATCAAAAAATTAGGGGGACTAGAAAAAATCAAATTCTCAAGTGGTTGGATATTTACCAACCCACTTTTTGCCTATCCTTAAAAATCACTTTTTGCTTTGTGGAATTATCTCTCTCAGCATTTGTGCATTTCAATTTGGGATGTTCAAATTTTTTTTTTTTGGGTCCAAACTTGTGCTCTCCCATTTTTCCTCGTAAACAAAATAGATATAAGATTGCCACCAAACGAAAATTTTAGAGTTCATGTGTGCAAAAAAAATTCGAAAACTATAGAGAATTATTTCGGGCACTACAAATGAACCCCAAAATCCATGTTAGGGAAATTCCACTAGTACAACCCCCTAATAATAGCTTGGTGGAATTTTATAGGAAAGGGACTTCTAACTGATCCCAACATGCTTTAAGTGTGGTGGATGTGCATGCCACATGCATGTTGAGTTTGCAAGTGGCCTAATGATCCAAAAATTAGGGGGAGTAGAAAAAATCAAATTCTCAAGTGGTTGGATATTTACCAACCCACTTTTTGCTTTTTGGAATTATCTCTCTCAGCATTTGTGCCTTTCCATTTGGGATGTTCAAATTTTTTTTTTTTTCGGGTCCAAACTTGTGCTCTCCCATTTTTCCTCGTAAACAAAAAAGATATAAGATCGCAACAAAACGAAAATTTTAGAGTTCATGTGTGCAAAAAAAATTCGAAAACTATAGAGAATTATTTCAGGCACTAAAAATGAGCCCCAAAATCCATGTTTGGGAAATTCCACTAGTACAACCCCCTAATAATAGCTTGGTGGAATTTTATAGGAAAGGGACTTCTAACTAATCCCAACATGCTTTATGTGTGGTGGATGTGCATGCCACAAGCAAGTTGAGGATGCAAGTGGCCTAATGATCCAAAAATTAGGGGGAGTTGAAAAAGTCCAATTCTCATGTGGTTGGATATTTACCAACCCACTTTTTGCTTATCCTTAAAAATCACTTTTTGCTTTTTGGAATTATCTCTCTCAGCATTTGTGCATTTCCATTTGGGATGTTCAAATTTTTTTTTTTTTTCGGGTCCAAAGTTGTGCTCTCCCATTTTTCCTCGTAAACAAAATAGATATAAGATCGCAACAAAACGAAAATTTTAGAGTTCATGTGTGCAAAAAAGTTTCGATAACCATAGATAATTATTTCAGGCACTAAAAATGAGCCCCAAAATCCATGTTTGGGAAATTCCACTAGTACAACCCCCTAAAAATAGCTTGGTGGAATTTTATAAGAAAGGGACTTCTAACTGATCCCAACATGCTTTAAGTGTGGTGGATGTGCATGCCACAAGCATGTTGAGGATGCAAGTGGCCTAATGATCAAAAAATTAGGGGGACTAGAAAAAATCAAATTCTCAAGTGGTTGGATATTTACCAACCCACTTTTTGCCTATCCTTAAAAATCACTTTTTGCTTTGTGGAATTATCTCTCTCAGCATTTGTGCATTTCAATTTGGGATGTTCAAATTTTTTTTTTTTGGGTCCAAACTTGTGCTCTCCCATTTTTCCTCGTAAACAAAATAGATATAAGATTGCCACCAAACGAAAATTTTAGAGTTCATGTGTGCAAAAAAAATTCGAAAACTATAGAGAATTATTTCGGGCACTACAAATGAACCCCAAAATCCATGTTAGGGAAATTCCACTAGTACAACCCCCTAATAATAGCTTGGTGGAATTTTATAGGAAAGGGACTTCTAACTGATCCCAACATGCTTTAAGTGTGGTGGATGTGCATGCCACATGCATGTTGAGTTTGCAAGTGGCCTAATGATCCAAAAATTAGGGGGAGTAGAAAAAATCAAATTCTCAAGTGGTTGGATATTTACCAACCCACTTTTTGCTTTTTGGAATTATCTCTCTCAGCATTTGTGCCTTTCCATTTGGGATGTTCAAATTTTTTTTTTTTTCGGGTCCAAACTTGTGCTCTCCCATTTTTCCTCGTAAACAAAAAAGATATAAGATCGCAACAAAACGAAAATTTTAGAGTTCATGTGTGCAAAAAAAATTCGAAAACTATAGAGAATTATTTCAGGCACTAAAAATGAGCCCCAAAATCCATGTTTGGGAAATTCCACTAGTACAACCCCCTAATAATAGCTTGGTGGAATTTTATAGGAAAGGGACTTCTAACTAATCCCAACATGCTTTATGTGTGGTGGATGTGCATGCCACAAGCAAGTTGAGGATGCAAGTGGCCTAATGATCCAAAAATTAGGGGGAGTTGAAAAAGTCCAATTCTCATGTGGTTGGATATTTACCAACCCACTTTTTGCTTATCCTTAAAAATCACTTTTTGCTTTTTGGAATTATCTCTCTCAGCATTTGTGCATTTCCATTTGGGATGTTCAAATTTTTTTTTTTTTTCGGGTCCAAAGTTGTGCTCTCCCATTTTTCCTCGTAAACAAAATAGATATAAGATCGCAACAAAACGAAAATTTTAGAGTTCATGTGTGCAAAAAAGTTTCGATAACCATAGATAATTATTTCAGGCACTAAAAATGAGCCCCAAAATCCATGTTTGGGAAATTCCACTAGTACAACCCCCTAAAAATAGCTTGGTGGAATTTTATAAGAAAGGGACTTCTAACTGATCCCAACATGCTTTAAGTGTGGTGGATGTGCATGCCACAAGCATGTTGAGGATGCAAGTGGCCTAATGATCAAAAAATTAGGGGGACTAGAAAAAATCAAATTCTCAAGTGGTTGGATATTTACCAACCCACTTTTTGCCTATCCTTAAAAATCACTTTTTGCTTTGTGGAATTATCTCTCTCAGCATTTGTGCATTTCAATTTGGGATGTTCAAATTTTTTTTTTTTGGGTCCAAACTTGTGCTCTCCCATTTTTCCTCGTAAACAAAATAGATATAAGATTGCCACCAAACGAAAATTTTAGAGTTCATGTGTGCAAAAAAAATTCGAAAACTATAGAGAATTATTTCGGGCACTACAAATGAACCCCAAAATCCATGTTAGGGAAATTCCACTAGTACAACCCCCTAATAATAGCTTGGTGGAATTTTATAGGAAAGGGACTTCTAACTGATCCCAACATGCTTTAAGTGTGGTGGATGTGCATGCCACATGCATGTTGAGTTTGCAAGTGGCCTAATGATCCAAAAATTAGGGGGAGTAGAAAAAATCAAATTCTCAAGTGGTTGGATATTTACCAACCCACTTTTTGCTTTTTGGAATTATCTCTCTCAGCATTTGTGCCTTTCCATTTGGGATGTTCAAATTTTTTTTTTTTTCGGGTCCAAACTTGTGCTCTCCCATTTTTCCTCGTAAACAAAAAAGATATAAGATCGCAACAAAACGAAAATTTTAGAGTTCATGTGTGCAAAAAAAATTCGAAAACTATAGAGAATTATTTCAGGCACTAAAAATGAGCCCCAAAATCCATGTTTGGGAAATTCCACTAGTACAACCCCCTAATAATAGCTTGGTGGAATTTTATAGGAAAGGGACTTCTAACTAATCCCAACATGCTTTATGTGTGGTGGATGTGCATGCCACAAGCAAGTTGAGGATGCAAGTGGCCTAATGATCCAAAAATTAGGGGGAGTTGAAAAAGTCCAATTCTCATGTGGTTGGATATTTACCAACCCACTTTTTGCTTATCCTTAAAAATCACTTTTTGCTTTTTGGAATTATCTCTCTCAGCATTTGTGCATTTCCATTTGGGATGTTCAAATTTTTTTTTTTTTTCGGGTCCAAAGTTGTGCTCTCCCATTTTTCCTCGTAAACAAAATAGATATAAGATCGCAACAAAACGAAAATTTTAGAGTTCATGTGTGCAAAAAAGTTTCGATAACCATAGATAATTATTTCAGGCACTAAAAATGAGCCCCAAAATCCATGTTTGGGAAATTCCACTAGTACAACCCCCTAAAAATAGCTTGGTGGAATTTTATAAGAAAGGGACTTCTAACTGATCCCAACATGCTTTAAGTGTGGTGGATGTGCATGCCACAAGCATGTTGAGGATGCAAGTGGCCTAATGATCAAAAAATTAGGGGGACTAGAAAAAATCAAATTCTCAAGTGGTTGGATATTTACCAACCCACTTTTTGCCTATCCTTAAAAATCACTTTTTGCTTTGTGGAATTATCTCTCTCAGCATTTGTGCATTTCAATTTGGGATGTTCAAATTTTTTTTTTTTGGGTCCAAACTTGTGCTCTCCCATTTTTCCTCGTAAACAAAATAGATATAAGATTGCCACCAAACGAAAATTTTAGAGTTCATGTGTGCAAAAAAAATTCGAAAACTATAGAGAATTATTTCGGGCACTACAAATGAACCCCAAAATCCATGTTAGGGAAATTCCACTAGTACAACCCCCTAATAATAGCTTGGTGGAATTTTATAGGAAAGGGACTTCTAACTGATCCCAACATGCTTTAAGTGTGGTGGATGTGCATGCCACATGCATGTTGAGTTTGCAAGTGGCCTAATGATCCAAAAATTAGGGGGAGTAGAAAAAATCAAATTCTCAAGTGGTTGGATATTTACCAACCCACTTTTTGCTTTTTGGAATTATCTCTCTCAGCATTTGTGCCTTTCCATTTGGGATGTTCAAATTTTTTTTTTTTTCGGGTCCAAACTTGTGCTCTCCCATTTTTCCTCGTAAACAAAAAAGATATAAGATCGCAACAAAACGAAAATTTTAGAGTTCATGTGTGCAAAAAAAATTCGAAAACTATAGAGAATTATTTCAGGCACTAAAAATGAGCCCCAAAATCCATGTTTGGGAAATTCCACTAGTACAACCCCCTAATAATAGCTTGGTGGAATTTTATAGGAAAGGGACTTCTAACTAATCCCAACATGCTTTATGTGTGGTGGATGTGCATGCCACAAGCAAGTTGAGGATGCAAGTGGCCTAATGATCCAAAAATTAGGGGGAGTTGAAAAAGTCCAATTCTCATGTGGTTGGATATTTACCAACCCACTTTTTGCTTATCCTTAAAAATCACTTTTTGCTTTTTGGAATTATCTCTCTCAGCATTTGTGCATTTCCATTTGGGATGTTCAAATTTTTTTTTTTTTTCGGGTCCAAAGTTGTGCTCTCCCATTTTTCCTCGTAAACAAAATAGATATAAGATCGCAACAAAACGAAAATTTTAGAGTTCATGTGTGCAAAAAAGTTTCGATAACCATAGATAATTATTTCAGGCACTAAAAATGAGCCCCAAAATCCATGTTTGGGAAATTCCACTAGTACAACCCCCTAAAAATAGCTTGGTGGAATTTTATAAGAAAGGGACTTCTAACTGATCCCAACATGCTTTAAGTGTGGTGGATGTGCATGCCACAAGCATGTTGAGGATGCAAGTGGCCTAATGATCAAAAAATTAGGGGGACTAGAAAAAATCAAATTCTCAAGTGGTTGGATATTTACCAACCCACTTTTTGCCTATCCTTAAAAATCACTTTTTGCTTTGTGGAATTATCTCTCTCAGCATTTGTGCATTTCAATTTGGGATGTTCAAATTTTTTTTTTTTGGGTCCAAACTTGTGCTCTCCCATTTTTCCTCGTAAACAAAATAGATATAAGATTGCCACCAAACGAAAATTTTAGAGTTCATGTGTGCAAAAAAAATTCGAAAACTATAGAGAATTATTTCGGGCACTACAAATGAACCCCAAAATCCATGTTAGGGAAATTCCACTAGTACAACCCCCTAATAATAGCTTGGTGGAATTTTATA
>NW_027181900.1:30000-34274 GCF_029961685.1 Aristolochia californica | reverse complement strand
ATTTTAAAAAGAGAATAGCCTATTCTTCCGTATCTCATATGGGTTTCATAATTATAGGAATTGGTTCCATAACCGATACGGGACTCAACGGAGCCATTTTACAAATAATCTCTCATGGATTTATTGGTGCTGCACTTTTTTTCTTGGCGGGAACGAGTTATGATCGAATACGTCTTGTTTATCTCGACGAAATGGGCGGAATTGCGATCCCAATGCCAAAAATATTTACCATGTTCAGTAGTTTTTCGATGGCTTCTCTTGCATTGCCGGGAATGAGTGGTTTTGCTTCGGAGTTATTAGTTTTTTTTGGAATAATTACTAGCTCTAAATATTTTATAATTCCCAAAATACTAATTACTTTTGTAATGGTTATTGGAATTATATTAACTCCTATTTATTCATTATCTATGTTACGCCAGATGTTCTATGGATACAAGCTTTTCAATGTTACAAACTCTTATTTTTTTGATTCTGGACCACGAGAATTATTTATTTCGACCTGTATCTTTTTACCTGTAATAGGTATTGGTCTTTATCCCGATTTCGTTCTCTCGTTATCAGTTGACAAGGTCGAAGCTATTCTATCTAAATTTTTTATAAATAATTAGATAGAATAAGACATAAAGTCAAAAACTCCTTTGATTTTTAAAATCATTTTATTTTCTATAACTATAAATGAAAAAATCAAAAGAAAAAGAGTGAAGTGGTTTTGAATTGTAATCAGAAACATCCGGAGTTTTTGAGAACCAATGTAATGGTTCTCAAAAACTCGAAAAACTTTCGCTATCTAAGGGGACCACTATGGACTCTTCAAGCTTTTTCTTCAATTAGATGTTAATGTGAATGAACCATAACTATGTAGTCCTACCCCTAATAGATTGACCCCGAAATAACATATCCAAATTATAAGAAATCCCGCAGAAGCCACAATTGCGGAATTCACACCTTGCAAACTTTGAGCCGTTCTAGTATGTAAATAAATTGCGAATATGGTCCAAGTAATAAATGCCCAAGTTTCCTTAGGGTCCCAATTCCAATAAGATCCCCATGCCTCATTAGCCCATACTGCTCCCGAAAGAATACCTATGGTTAAAAAAGTAAATCCTAGACTAATAACACGATAACTCCAATGATCCAACCGTCGAGTAAATTGAGACTTGTGATAATTTCTAAATGAAAGAAAGGAGGTGCTTTGTAAAACACTTCCTTTTTCATTTAAGTATTGTATCTCATCAAAATAAAATGATCCAATTAGTAAATTTTTACTTTTATCAAGAATATCTATGTTTTTTCTAAGTGTAATGACTAAAAGAGCTACTGATAATAACGATCCGCATAAAAGAGCTGCGTAGCTCAATAACATCATACTCACGTGCATCATTAACCACTGGGATTGTAGAGCAGGCACTAATATTGCGGATTGCTGCATTTCAGTTAAAAGTCCCGAAGTGGCAAAGCCTTGAGTCAAAATAGTACCTGGAGCTGTTATTGCGCTTAAATCATTTTTATGGTTCCGTATTTTCGAAACCATATGAAAAATGGAGAAACTCCACGAAAGGAACATTAATGATCCATATAAATCATTTAATGGGAAATGTCTCGAATAAATCCAACGAGTAACTAATAATCCTGTTATACAGAAAAAAGTAACTATCATACCTTTTTCTGACGAATCACATAGTCCTACGATTTCATGAACTAGTAATTTCATTAAATGAATCGTAATGACAATTGAAATGATCGAAAAAGAGATGTGAGTTAATATATGTTCTAAAGTATCAAATATCATAAAAAACGATTAAAAAAAAAAAGAAAAGGGGGTTTTCAATTATAGAAATCCGGAATTGAATTCAGTATAGGATCTATTGTGCCCTTTTAGAGAATGCCGCCACTCGGATTCGAACCGAGATGCTCTGGCACTGCTTCCTAAGAGCAGCGTGTCTACCAATTTCACCATGGCGGCTTGATCGAAATAATAATAGCCCAGATTAGATTCATTCGTCGATGCAATCAATGTTATTTATTTTCCGAAATATTAGAAAGGAATGGTTGAATAAAAAAAAATTGTTCAAATAAATATTTGAACGTTCAATAATACTTAGCTTAGTATCATGATATGTTATCAGTTTTAACAATGGGATTTCATGTAGTATAAGTTTTCCCGGAACAGTTGGATTTAGATGATTATGTCCTTAGTCTACATATATAACTAAGAATTTCCTTTTCCAATCTATTTCTGTATAATTCATTTTCCATTTATCTGATTTAATGCATGCGAAAAAAAAAAACAAGTGAAGTGATGGGGAAAATGACAATCCCCATCTCGTGAATTATAAAAACATAAAAAGTGAAATCCTTATCTTGTATGTAACTGCTTTTGTTTGAAGTTTGAAAAAAAAAAAGAGTCCCTTTTTTAGACTCCCGTTAGACAGAAAAATGGAATTCGTTTTCTACATGCGAAAATAAAATATCGGGTTCTATCTCATATGGATGAGTTCAAAACATTAGTTAATGTAAATTATTAATTTTCTATTGTATATTGTAAATCATCCAATTCATCGAGTGATATTGATTTAGAGTATTGTATTCCAAGGCCTTATTATTGTCGCACAAAAAAACTTTTTGAATGCCCAGTAGAAATAGATTTAGCTAGGGATAAAGCCTTTTCCCTGGCCCAATAACCTCTTTTTTTCCAAATATTTCTACGAATACGCTTCTTTGACATAGAAGTACGTTTCTTTGGAACTGCCATCTTAAAATAAAAAAGTTACTCATTTAGATAGTTGGATGTGAAAGACATGTATTGCTCAAAAAGGATCGTTCTTTCTATCTTTCTATTCATTATCCATATTTATTCTATAGCGAATACCCTCTTGATTTGATTACATAAAAAATATGGATACATGTACATCGATATAGTATCACTCGGGATAAAAATAAAATAAAAAATAAAAGTTTAAGATAAGAGCAGAACCCTTACCTATACTTACCTATATCTAATTTAAGAAAACAATAATGTAACATTTTCTATTATCTATTAATTAATAAATTTAATCAATCTCGAAAGTAGAGTATCCATAATTATTAATTATTAATATTAAATAAAGACTAATAAAATTAATTGATAAAGAAAAAGAATATTAATTGGAGTAATCCTTTATTTAAGTTTTATGCAAAATAACGAGTATTATAGGATTTCTAATAAACATAAGTTTTTTTTATTGGAATAAAAGCTAATCAATCAGTTCCACAATGAATTAGTTAGTAACTAGTCCTAAACTAACTAAAATAACTCGATCTTTATTAGATCGAGTTATTGGCAAATGCTATATTCCAGAATCAAGAATCAAGTCTTTTTTTTTGATAGAATTTTGTCTTACTATATGGATATAAATCGCCGTAGTATTAGAATGATTGAAAATCTCATACTCTGTTCTATATGTTATGTTAATAAATATCTTATTAATTACTAAGCATTAATAGTAAAATTAAAATAGTAATTTAATTTGGTTATTTGAGGAAATGCAACTTCTCAATTCGAATAATTGGAAGATTTTAAATATCTGGTAAAGAATCAAAATAATTAATGATTTCAAATCATATTTCATATTTGAGTTCTCTTAATGAAATAAAGGCTGGTGAATCGGAAACAATTAAATAAAAAAAAAAAGGTTTTATTTTATGGAACATACATATCAATATGCATGGATCATACCTTTCATTCCACTTCCAGTTACTATATTAATAGGATTGGGACTTCTGCTTGTTCCGACCGCAACAAAAAGCATTCGCCGTGTGTTGGCTTTTCCTAGTGTTGCATTGCTAAGCATAGCGCTGGGGTTTTCGGCCGATCTAGCTATTCAACAAATAAAAGGGGGTTCCGCTTATCAATATCTATGGTCTTGGACCATCAATAATGATTTTTCCTTAGAGTTTGGCTACTTGATCGACTCACTTACTTCTATTATGTCAATACTAATCACTACTGTTGGAATAATGGTTCTTATTTATAGTGACAATTATATGTCTCACGATCAAGGGTATTTGAGATTTTTTGCTTATATGAGTTTTTTCAATGCTTCCATGTTGGGATTAGTTACTAGCTCTAATTTGATACAAATTTATATTTTTTGGGAACTCGTGGGAATGTGCTCCTACCTATTAATAGGATTTTGGTTCACACGACCAATTGCGGCCAATGCTTGTCAAAAAGCGTTTGTAACTAATCGTGTAGGGGATTTTGGTTTATTATTAGGAATCTTAGGTCTTTATTG
>NW_027181900.1:5000-10000 GCF_029961685.1 Aristolochia californica | reverse complement strand
TATCGATATCATCAATAAGATAACCTTTAGGCTTGTCATCCAGGAACTTATTCGGAAATACCGTAATGAAAGGAACATAGGAGTTTGTCGCTAGGTATTTGACCAAATATGATCGTCCAGTTCCTATAGAACCTATCACTAAAATACCCCTAGAAGGGGATAGAGCTAAGCGGAGCGAAAAGGGTTTTCCATGAGATGGGAAATTAAAACTATTAGCCCCACACGAGGTTTGTGAATAAGTGATTGTCTGATAATGAGCAAGGAATATCCGTCTTTCTGCTAAACAGGATCTATTGAACTCATAATTCATTAGACACTTTTTATGAATGTCAACTAAGTATCGTAAGTAAATTGATCCCGGTTGTTCAATCATTTCATAACCAGAGTCATTCTTTGATAAATGATCACTATGAGTCAGACTCAATAGAATTTGATCAATCCTTTTTTCTGTCGTTAAGGTGGAGAACTGAACCAAGAATTCTCTTTCTTCATCATCAATCGAATCACTGTTCGCGACCCAGGATTCTATTTTATCATCAATCCAATCACCGTTCACGTTTTTTCTTTTTCTTATCAATGAATAGATCTCTTTACTTGTACGACTTAGATGTCTCGTATTTCTCGAAAAAGTGATTCGATTGATGGGATTTGGTATGATACTTATGAGATCGATGATATCAATGAGATTAATATTCAAATATTTCTTCTTAGAACGTATTGATTTGACCCCATAAGCGGGACCACCACCCAATAGCATGTTGCCGCCAGAAGCAGAACCCCGTATTTCTCCCAGAGAATCTCCTAATTGTTCCAGAGCAACTAGAAAGAGATTCTTTAACCAGAAAGAATTCTGTTCAGATGTAGGATACCTATCCAGAAGTTTTCGCAACTCAATCGTGTATGATGGAATCATCAAAGATTTGATCTTTTCTAACTCTGTCTGTAACTCACTAGAGGCTCGGGAAACAAAGAGAAGATGTGTACGAACGAGATATCCAGCAACAAGAAGAAGGAAAAGGATTGAGTAGAGGAACTCCCGAGCATTTGGTGATCTCAGATGTCTCCATATCAATAGAACGGGTGACTCATTATTTCGATGAATCATTTCTTCGGACAGAAGAAGATTCTGTAAACACTTACTCGGCATCTCACTTATCAGATTCCATTGTGGAAGAATCGCCAACCATTTTTTCTGAGGAATTGGCCATGATATATCTGATCCATGCATAATATCAGATACAAATTTTTGACTGCTACTTAGTATCGGCAATGGGTCTGAAAAAGTATCTAAAAGGGTGAAATTTAGATATTTGCACCCTGTCGAAGTAAGGAACCATGGCATATAGGTTTGGAACAGATTCCATTTTGAGAGATTTGAAAAAGCACTATCTCGTTGAAAGGTTCTATACATCTGCCGTTTCTCAACGCATTTCTTTAGACAAAGACTCCGTTTTTTCCTCTTTCCGGGTGGTAAATATTTCTCAGAACATGGAGTGTGAATCAAACCCATGTTTGAATTGAAACTGAGATACTGATGCAAGTTCTTCCCTTCTGAATCAGATAGATTCATATCTGAAAGAGGCTGACAATAAGTTCTTTCAAAATTGACTATTTGTTCCTCTGTTAGAGGTGTTCCAGAAATGTCTGCGATCGAGTAAATAGCTCTACGAACGAATGGATCGGATCGAATTGGAAAATGGAAAGATTTGTACAAGTTATACGTTTCGTCACCACTTTGTGGAAAATCGTTAGGTATGAATATGTCAGATACCTGTGACTCGATTGGTGAAATAGTATCTCTCTCCAAAAAAAACATGTTTTTTTTACTGACGCACGAAGAAAATATTTTGTTGCGAATGAACAAGATATTGAGGAATTGTCCATATGTAAGATCATAATTATTGGTACGGGTCTTTTCCACATCAAAAGGGAATCTTTTGTTACAATAGAACCAGAGGTGATGTGGATTATTCAAGAATCGAAGTCGATTTGCTTTATAAAAAGAAGATATCAATGAACTTCTATGAAATGGTTTCACGGGATTCAGCCAATTGTCTCGATCGTGGGATATCATTGAGAAATAGGAATCCGTGTTATCAAAGGATTTCCTGCGATTCTTTCTAGTATGGAATGAGTCAATCATCCACTTTGGTATCTTATTGAACAAAAAGGGTGATATTGTTCCTCCATTGATCAATAATTTCGATCTTTGGGAAGTATCATGATCATCCAATAAGAAGGGTTTCAATTTATTCAAATGAACGATTTGAACACCTATTGATTCTAACAACTGATTGCAGAGTTGATCATTCGGACCTTTCAATTCATAGATGTGGATCTCGGACCTATGAATGGGGGTATTCCCGATACTCACAAAGAAAAAAGGAAGTGACTTAGACAAAAAGAGAAGTGACTTGGACAAAAGGAGAAGTGACTTGGACAAAAAGAAACGAAGTGACTTAGACAAATCTTGTTTGTCGATAACCTCGGACCAATCAATCGAATATTGATTAATACGTAATCGATCGAACACTACTTGAAAACGGTGTTTCTGTTCAGAAAAGAAATGTTCCAAATGTTCCTGGAAATTCTTGCTCCCATTGGACCATTTGTATCTATATGCATCAGGATCCCGATTCATGGATCTCTCGGTTCGAGAAATAAGAGGATCGAACCATTTCTTCTGACTCTTTTTCAAATTCGATAAATGTTGGTTGATCGTATATTTTATTATAGTTAGATGATTCAGAGGATCATTTCCTATTTGATCCCTTTGAATTCCATATTCGAAGTTGCGATCGGATCGATTCATTAAAAAGAATCGATTCGATACATTTCTTATGTACCCATAGGTGCTATATTGGATTTGAATCAGATTTCGGATCAATCTATATTGATTGACCGCCTCCATTATGTTGTTGCTAGCAAATACCACTATTTTTGGTTTTGGATCATCTTCCAAATCATTCCCGCAGGAGATCCGGACCGATTTTTTTCTGATCCTTCGATAAAAAGATTCATTCTCTTCATAAAAAATAGGAGGTAGAACCACTAAAGATTTCCTTTTCGACTCATCCCTGGAGTTGAATACCTCATTCAAGAATTTTTTTTGATCCAATCCGTAGGAATCAATAGAAAAGGAAAATCCCTTATGATACACCAGATCCGGCTCGGTTATTGATAGAGTGAATAGATCTGCCATTTCTTGAAATCTCTCTTCTGATTCAAAATCGTGGTGTAACGTGTATCCCCCTTTGTTCCGGTCATGGAATAGATGAAATAAATCAAAAAATGGATTTTTGTTCAAGAATGAAATCTTATTGGAACTGTCCATATCCGGTTCATCCCTCGGAACCATATCACATCCCGGATCTGATGAAATAGGATGAATTGAGACGGTATTTTGTAAATACGTAATTATCTTGAATATATCAACCATTTCTTTATTTTCCGATCGCCTGGAAGGGACAAAAGAAACATCTTGTTGTTTCTTCAACAATTTCTGATCTCTAGTGGACCTCTCCGTAGGATTCGAACCCAGATGAAGTTCTGACCATCTGTCAGAGAAAAAAGAACGAATTGATCTTGTAGGATTCCCAAGAAATTCTTCGATTTCTTCCGGAAGCAGATGATTATTCATCTGCTTCTCACGTTCCGTGAATAGCCGGGACATTGAGGAATATTCAGAAAGGCATTTCGGGAATCGATCTGATTCTATCTCTGTTCGTTCCGTTTGAAGAAAGGAAGGATCCCAAAGAATCGATCTTTCTTTTAGTTGCGGAATCTCTGTTTGATTGATCAATGTGTGATATTCCGAATCCTCATTCCTAATGGAATCGAAATGATCTCTGGATTGATCAGAAGATCCTTTCCATTGGCTAGAATCCGTTACTTGAACGAAAATAGATCTTGTGGAATCATATTGAATATTTGACGATACATTCCGTACCTTGCTAAAAAACCGATCCTTGTTTACCAACCACGCATTGTCTAACCAAATCCAATTTTCTCTCGATACGTTCCTCAAAAAATCCGATTCGTGCTGATTCTTCCCCCAACTAACGAAGAGATCTTGGCGGAATTGCCACATATGATATTGAGCACAATTTTGCAAAGAAATACCCCCCTTGTTTCTCGAGAAGAGATGGGAAAGATGCTCAATATCATTTGATTGAATAGTTGCCTCAGCTCCTTGTTGTTTGAAGAAACCCTCCACTTCAATTGGTCTTTTTTCACGAAAAGCAGACATGAGATAACAAATCAAGTGTTTCACTAAGATTTCGAAGAGCTGTCCCGAATTCAAGTTGATTATGTTTCGCTTCTTCCTCGGAGAAAGACGATCAAAGAATTCCCAATCATGGTCCTTGCGGATCGGATCATCCGTATAGGATACAAAAAGAAACTCCAGATATTTGATATCTTTCTCTTTGAATGAGATCTCAATTCCAGCTATGGTTTCATTAGCTATCTTACAACTAGAATCCCTCTTTTTTCCGATCCGGTTCCTCCACCACCGCGAACCCCAGTCAGGCATGATACACTTTTTAGTTATTGGGAGAACCCAAGTACTCTCTTTCGAATCCATGAAACAACTCTCAGGGATCTTTTTCCCTTTTGGAAGATACAGGAGCGAAACAATCAACCTATTGATATTGGAAGACCAAAAAGATTCTTCCAACGTATCATTTCTGGGTCCAATGGAATTCATAGGTATAGGAAGAAGCCCCATCAAATAGAGATTTTTTCTTTCGACCATATTTCGATTGTTAATACAATATATAAGGACCGCTACTACAAGCAGTACTACACCTTTGATCGTGAAATATCGATTGCTTGTTGAACCCTGTGAATCACGCGAAAGTGAAAGTAGGATACTCCAAATTCGGGGGTCAAAGAGTTTCATAAAACGTTCTTGGTGGAAAAAAATGTGAGTGAAAGATCCCGCTGAATCGAATTGGGTCCATGAATCTAAGAAATAGTGGGAATTCTTGATCTCTCTC
>NW_027181900.1:0-2500 GCF_029961685.1 Aristolochia californica | reverse complement strand
CCTATTTATATAACAGATCGTATGGTGGGTCACAAATTGGGAGAATTCGCACCTACTCTTACTTTCCGGGGACACGCGAGAAACGATAATAAATCTCGTCGTTAATGAAGTAAAAAGGGTGCTCATCATTCAGTGTTGGGAGGTAAACCTTATGGCAGGTGTGCGGAGGACTAGCAACCAAACGTATAAGAAAAAGAGTAATAAGATCAAGAGTAGACAAGTGCAAGCTTTAGCTAAACATAGATATATATGTATGTCTGCTCACAAAACACGAAGAGTCATTGATCAAATTCGCGGACGTTCTTATGAAGAAACACTTATGCTACTGGAACTCATGCCTTATCGAGCATCCTATCCTATTTTAAAATTGCTTTATTCTGCAGCAGCAAATGCTAGTCATAATATGGGTTTCAACGAAGCAGATTTATACATTAGTAAAGCGGAAGTCAATGAGGGTGCTATCATGAAAAGGTTAAAACCCCGAGCTCGAGGACGTAGTTATCCAATAAAAAAACCCACCTGTCATATAACAATTGTATTGAAAAATACTACTGAGAACTTTACTAATGAAGCCTAAGGGTTGAAGGGTTTAAGGGTGGTATAATAGAAAGATATTAAAAGGAGAAAGAGAGAGAAAAAGAGAGATGGGAAAAAAAATAAATCCACTTGGTTTCCGACTTGGTACAAATCAGAATCATCGTTCCCTTTGGTTCGCACGACCAAAAAGTTATTCGAGGGATCTCCAGGAAGATGAAAAAATAAGGGATTGTATCAAGAATTATGTACAAAAAAATAGGAGAATATCCTCAGGTTTCGAAGGAATTGCACACATAGAGATTCAAAAAAAAATCGATCTGATCCAGGTCATAATCCATATTGGATTCCCAAATTTGTTAATCGAGGGTCGAACACGAGGAATCCATGAATTACAGACCGATGTAAAGAAAGGATTTCATTCTGTAAACCGGAGACTTAACATTGCTATCACAAGAGTTACAAAACCTTATGGGAAGCCTAATATTCTTGCGGAATACATAGCTCTACAATTAAAGAATAGAGTTTCATTTCGAAAGGCAATGAAAAGGGCTATTGAATTAACTGAGCAAGCAGATACAAAAGGAATTCAAGTGCAAATTGGAGGGCGTATTGATGGAAAAGAAATTGCGCGTGTCGAATGGGTCAGAGAGGGTAGGGTTCCCCTACAAACCATTCGAGCTAAAATTGATCATTGTTCCTACCCAGTTCGAACTATCTATGGGGTATTAGGCATTAAAATTTGGATATTTGTGGATGAGCAATAATGGACCTTTCATTTCTTTGCCATTCTATCCGACAATATAAATGAAAAAGAGTTTCATCAGTCTTTTTACCTTGAATCAAAATGAGCAATTCTGATTCTTTCTAATTCTTAATTCTATAGGGTTGAATAAAAATTCAATTGACCATTTGGTAGAATTGCTATGCTTAGTGTGTGACTCGTTGGTTTTTTCTTTAGAGTTGGGATTAAAAAAAAAAAAAAACAATACAATAATACGCAGACTGATCCCCAACTAATAACTATAGAACTAATAACCTACTCATTGCTTCGTATTATCGGGATCCAAGAAATCAGTCACTATATGATGTGACGATCGTATAGTTGTAGCAACTGAAATATTTTTCTTTTCCACATAATGGAAAAATCAAGCTGATTATGGGTTGAAAATAAAAAAAAAAGAGAGATGTGGGTAAATGGAAAGATGAGAGAAAGAGAGCAGGAGAATCTCAATGATATAGAATTCCAATATGTATGGCCTATGAATCATCTTATAAAAAGCAGTGTAATAAAGCATTAATGTGGATTCGCCCATAATTCGATGAATCCGATTCGGTTCATATTTAAAATGATAATAAATAATAAAATAATAAGGAGCCTTAAGTCAATAGAGACTGAGAAGATTGACTCTGGAACGGATTTAATTGGAAGCTCCATTGCATATAGTTCAGGCCTAGCCATTAACGAAGAAGCTATGGGAACGACGGAACCTGTGACTGCAGAAGATTCTATTGCAAATGAATCCTAATTATTCATTGGGTGGGATGGCGAAATTGACCAGTAACCAATTGATTTATTCCGGGAAGTCGTGGGTTAACCCTGCCCTAGGAATGGGGCCCCGGATGACAGAGTAAATATTCGCCCGCGAAAGAAACACTTATTGGATTGCAAAATTTTTTGCTATTCAGTAAAGGTCAAAACAAGGATTCGGTATAAAAATGAAAGGCATTTTCCACGAAATAAACGTCCTATATCCTATAAAAAAATCGATATCGATAGATATATATCTAGCTATATATACAATACAAGATATACGGATTCCCGCGTATAACAAACAGATTAAATTAAATATCAAAAAATCCCACGATTTTTTGTAATATTCATGCAATATTCATTATTCATTAAATAATGTGCATCGAATATTATTGAATCGTTTCATTCGCGAGGAGCTGGATGAGAAGAAAC
>NW_027181899.1:5000-10000 GCF_029961685.1 Aristolochia californica | reverse complement strand
ATTTTAATAAAAAAAAAGCTCGTTGCTTTTTCTTTCCCTATAATTGGAGCCATGGAGCTCTATCCATTTATTCACTTGACCCGAGGGTTAATTTTTTTAGTCCCGTTCCAAGAAAAGAAGCAAAGACAAGATTTTTTGCCCATCCGGTAAGGATGAAGTATTCGAAGTATTCTCTGAGTTCCCCATTGATACGACATGCTATTTTTTCCATTCATTCCCGTTTTGGATCAGTCGTGGTCTTACAAACTCTACCAATGGTATGGACGAATTCGTTGCTTCATCCAAATGTGTAAAAGATCATAGTCGCACTTAAAAGCCGAGTACTCTACCATTGAGTTAGCAACCCGGATAAGATTGTAGATATGATCGGAATAAAAAATAAATATAAAATAATAGAATATAATATTAATATATATAATATTAATATAAATATATATATTATATATAATATATATAAATATATATAATATAAAAAAAAAAAAAAAACTTTTATTCTTGTATCGCAGTGAATTTGGTGAACTCATCATTTAAATGAAGTAAATAAACAAACTTATGGGCCGTGGAGAAATAGATTTATTTCTCCACGATCGAATTATATTTGTTCGATACAACATTGTCAATATGAATTGCATATTGATAAAACAAAAAAATATCAAATTGATCAAACCATCAAACCTAAATAATTAAGTAAAGTACTTGTGTTGGATTGGCACTACATAGATAAGAAATGAAGTGTAAACGGGGGAATAAGTTAAGGAAGAAGTAGGAATAAATATTGAATTTATTGAATATAGATACAGATACAATAAGCGGGATTGCCCCCTTTGTTTGTTAGGGGAGTACATCCAATAACAAAAAGTACCCTATTGATGGTAATCCCGGCATTTCGTAGATCCAGTAATTTAATCACTCGAGATTTTTTTCTATCTGTCTTATATCAATTATAAATCAATTCAATATAGATAGGATTTTTTTTTCGTTCTATAGCAATGGTGAATAGAGCAAGAAAAAAAGAGATCAGTGGAGAAACAATTACATAAAGCCAGATGCTAGGCACCCCTTTTTGATTCCATTAATTGAACTTTGTTTGATTAACTCGAAGTTCTTTAAAGACCTCCGCCTTCTTTGAAATATCATGAACAGTTCCTGTAGGTTGAGCGCCCCTTTCAAGGAAATATAGAATAGCAGGAACATTTAAATAAGTTTGATTCTTTATCGGATCGTAAAAACCGACTTTACGAAGATCTCTTCCCTCTCTTCGGGATCGAACATCAATTGCAACGATTCGATAGATGACTCATTGGGATAGATGTATATGAAGAATCCCCCCCCCCCCCTAGAAACGTATAGGAGGTTTTCTCCTCATACGGCTCAAGAAAGAATGATTCGAATTTATGTATATAGTGGCAAATGTATCCAAAAAATTTTGAATTAGACTCTAACTAAAAATTGGAGTCGTTTTTTGTTCTTCTCTCCTGAGAAGAAAAATACCATTCGTACTCATAACTCAAGTTAGGTAATTATCAAAGGCCTAGAGAGGAAATCCTTAAACATTTATTGAGCCGTCTCTAACCCATTTTTTTTTATTTGTCTCACCTAGAATCTATTTCCACATTCTAATCTAGTTCGAGTTGTTGAAACAGTTGAAAAATGGAGTTTACTTGTTCCGGTATCCGTTATCCTTGCTTTGAATCATTGGGTTTAGACATTACTTCGGCGATTCTTAATCGTTTCAAAATGGCAGCAACATACCTTTTATTATTTCTTTCTATTGAAAGAATCGTACGAATGATTGATTCCCCTACGATACAATTTTGGTCAAATATTTTTACCAATTCCGAACTATTTAACTTTTTGGTTTGAACCCCTTTCAAATTTGACCCTTTCGATTTCTATATCGAAGATATACTTACGTTACGAAGTTTTTCCAACCTATTGATTGGTACTAACCCTAGACTCTTCCCCTGATAAATGAATCAATACTTTATACTCGAGCTCCATCATGTACTATTTACAACCAATAAAATTGGTTTCCTAGTGTAACAGAACAAACTATGTCGAGCCAAGAGCATCTTCACAGATATATAAAATGGTGGATTCCTGCATCCACAACCGACCATGTCCTTCAAGTCGCACGTTGCTTTCTACCACATCGTTTCAAACGAAGTTTTACCATAACATTCCTCTAATTTTGAACCGGTATGCCCGGTATGGAATTGATTCAATATGGAATCATGAATAATCATTGGCTTAATTGCTACCCAGCAGTCCACACCTTCCTTATATTTCCTTATATATAATATATATATATATGCTTATATATATGATATATGCTTATATATATGCTTATATATATATATGGAAATGGAAGGATAGGTATTTTTTTTTATTTTATCTGGAGAAGTCTCAGCAAGGATTTAACATGATCCTATATCATATGAATGAGACTTTCATTTTTCTTTCCATACTTTCTATAAAAAGTAAATAGATATATTCTATTTATATTTTTTTTTATACATTATACACGTGTCATTGACACTCGATTGCGAGTGTAAGAATGTGAATCGATACGCTTGTGAGAAAGTCAATCAATAAGGAGTATATAGTTCATAAAACAATGATTCGAAATCTGAAAGAAACAAAAAAAAAAATGGAATCACATTGTATCCAATATCCCACTTACTTTTATTAGGGGATTAGGGAAGATGGCTAAAAGTACCTCATCTTTTCTATGAGAGAATCGGGCTGGGACGGAAGGATTCGAACCTCCGAATAACGGGACCAAAACCCGGTGCCTTACCGCTTGGCCACGCCCCATTTAGATTTATATTGGACACAAATAAACACTAACATAGGTATTGGCTGTTCGTCAATTTCAGCCTAAATCCAATATCTATAGAATGGGCGTTGCTAAGATTCGTCATGTGTAGAATGTGTAGATGTAGAATCGAAATGAATTCATTGATCATTACATATAATTCAATTAAGATATTGTATGAAAGTATGATTCCTTCTACTCTGATTTAAGAATTGAATCAGATTTAAGAATTGAAGGATTTTTGATTGGGGGAGTTCCAAGAAAAAGGAAGATTTTTGGCAAACCTTCTCTTCTTTCTTTATTTTTCCCTTATATCACGATAAAAATGAAATTATCTCTAAAAACGAAATGTTTGGTATGCTTAATATCTTAAGTTTAATCTCTATCTGTCTTAATTCGGCCCTTCATTCGAGTAGCTTTTTATTCGCCAAATTGCCCGAGACTTATGCCTTTTTGAATCCAATCGTAGATGTTATGCCAGTCATACCCGTACTCTTTTTTCTCTTAGCCCTTGTTTGGCAAGCTGCTGTAAGTTTTCGATGAGATCTTTAATACTAAGAAAGATTCACGATTTCTTCGAAAAAAAAAAAATTTCTAACAAAATTTATAAGAACAATTGATAAGATCAGATAAGTCCTACATTATGAACCCCCAATTCAAACATTGAAATTCTTTATGGGGAGCTGCGATGAATCTGAATCACCTCATTTCCACATTTTGACCCTCCAAGGGTCAAAGACCTTATTATGGTACCTCACAATATCTAGGTTGGGCATGATAAGCAAATTTTTATAACTAAGAGATGAATCAGAATCTTATTACAAATAAATTCTGAATTCCTAGAAAAGATTTGCTTTTCTCGAAACGGGGTATGTGGTACAAAAATAGACATAGAGAATCTATTCCCCTATTTTCTAAAATACTGATCTTGGAGATTGTGTAATGCTTACTCTTAAACTCTTCGTTTACACAGTAGTGATATTCTTTGTTTCTCTCTTCATCTTCGGATTCCTATCTAATGATCCAGGACGTAATCCCGGGCGTGAAGAATAAAAAAATAAAAGGTTTTTCTTTTATTTTTTTCTCTATTCCATAGAGTTAATACCTCTGTAGGAGAGAGAACAAGGACTCAAGATTTTTTCGAATTCGAAA
The DNA here is from genome assembly GCF_029961685.1 of Aristolochia californica. Taxonomy (NCBI): domain Eukaryota; kingdom Viridiplantae; phylum Streptophyta; class Magnoliopsida; order Piperales; family Aristolochiaceae; genus Aristolochia; species Aristolochia californica. Next base: position 6,030 of record NW_027181899.1, on the reverse strand, counting down.
GAAAGAAAAATATCAAGTGATCATAAGGGACGGAGAGAGGGGGATTCGAACCCTCGGTACGAATACCTCGTACAACGGATTAGCAATCCGCCGCTTTAGTCCACTCAGCCATCTCTCCCAATTCCAATTATAAAATATAAAATTTAGATGTGACGTGTGAAGTAAAGATTGATAAAAGTCTTTTTTCTTTATCTTTCTTTATTCTTCTTTTTTCTTTATCTTTCTTTATTCTATAATCCTATAACATAATTTTATTAATATTAACAGTTTGGATAATGATTCGAAACGGATATTTCCAATAGAAAGAAGGAGTACCACTTTTGATTTAGTGGGGGGGTTCTTTTATTCCCTCGGCCCGGCCGGGTAGTGGCCGGGCCGCTCTTTGTTCCAATGAATCGTAGATCAAATGAAATGATTTGTCTGGTTTGATAAACGCAAATTTCTGTTACGAAAACAGCAATAACAACAAGGACTATTTGAATTCCTATCAGAAGTTTATTTATGATAGACGTTTTTTTCTTATTAGTTTTTCTTTTTCCTTTTATCTATTTACTTACTTTTACTTACTTGAATAAAAAAAAACAGAATAGAATATTGGATTTGTATTAGTATTATAATCCCCTTTTTCTTCAAGGTAAAGCTTTGTTTGAACACTTGAGTCCACAAACGAAACGAATACTATTTTATTAAAAAAAAAAAAGAAGTTTTTGCTTGAAAAAATCGATGGGGAAATTGAAAAAAAAGGAGGGTGGAGCTATGGATTGGATTCTTTCACAACTCAACTCATTTTTATGTTCCAGCTTCAACGGCTTCTTCAATCCGGGCCTGTCAATAACAACTCCATCAGCAAAAGATAGAATTTGTTATTTAAATGATTTTCCTATTCTATCAAGCACCCGTTGGAACACACGAAGACGCCATTTTCCGCATTCTAATGCTATCTTGATTACGTCTCACCCCTTTGTTCGACAAAGGACCCATTCATATACAATAATTATATTGTAGCGGGTATAGTTTAGTGGTAAAAGTG
>NW_027181899.1:0-2500 GCF_029961685.1 Aristolochia californica | reverse complement strand
ACCCATTAATACAACACCAACATTATTTGATTCTAAATTCAGAGCAATGCCTATTGTACCCTCTTCAAACTCTACTAATTCTCCTGCCATTACTTCATCAAGACCATGAATACGAGCAATGCCGTCGCCCACTTGAAGTACGGTGCCGGTATTCAAAATTTTTACTTCTATACTATATTGTTCAATACGCTCGCGGATAATATTACTAATTTCGTCAGCTCGAAGGGTTACCATTAGTGCCTCTTAATTCTTTTTCGGAAGCAAAGGGAGAAAAAAAAAAATAATGCCTCGTGGTAGAAGGTCTAATCTGTTATTTCTTTCATGGCTCCGAGCATGCCAATATTAGCACTGATAGTTCGTAGATGTAACTCGCTGTTCAAACAACTATTCAAAGTTCCTAGAGCTCCTTGTAAGGCTTGCTCAAAAACGCGTTGTCGGACCTGATTAATTGCTCTTTGTTGTTCAAAATGAATGGTTTCATTTTTGTAACTTTCTAATCGTTCCAAAGTCTCATATGTGGCATTAATCAAATTCGATTTTTCTCGTTCTATCTCAGAGTATCCATTCACCCGAAAACTCATCCGCCTCCGTTTCTACTTTACGTAAGCGAGCTCGGGCTTTTTCGAGCTGCTCAATGGCTCCTCCACGTAGTTCTTCTGAATTTCGAATAGCACTCAAGATCCTCTGTTTTCGATTATCTAATAAATCACTTAATGAAAGTAGATTACCTTCTCATTTATTTCACAACTAAACTTCCATGATCTCTTCCCGAACCAAACATGAATCTTTCGATTCATTTGGCTCTCACGCTCAGTTATTTAGGGGCACCCCCATATCTTTTAATTGATGAGCTTACCCTCTCTGCTCTGTTCGTATTCCATTCCAAGACATCGAAACTATACAAAACCAGAATATTAGGAGGGCTCTTCCGACTCGACCAGACAAAAAATCTGTAATTGCCCAGCAAAGTTGTTTCTTTTTTAGTTATTTTAAATTTTTTATTAATTTTTTTATTTTTTTTTTTTTCGTCAAATCCAAAAAATTGAATCTTCTTTTATATTTTATACATAGGTCGTCAATTCGGTATTGGATAAAAAGTGCGAGAAACCCGTTTTCCAGTAAACGGTTCAAATTTTTTTATCGATATGAGTGTTTCTATATCAGATAAATTGCCAACTATTATATTAATATAAATTTTTAAACTATCTCCTTATCTCCTACTAGCATAGTGGTAGAAAGAGTACCTTCTTGTGCCTCGACTTCAAAGGGTTTACCTTTAACCATGTTAATGGGCCCACATTCATTATTGGCTAATAGAGAATCAAAGGTTTACCAATGAATCACGAAATGCTATGGTTCTTACATATGATTTCTTAATTTATTCAGAAGTAATTCGTCGAGATCGTGCACCTTTCTTTCTTATTTAATTAAATAAAAAAAAAAAAAAAATGCAGCTGGTTGGATCCAGCCTATTCTTGAAATAAACAACTCGCACACACTCCCTTTCCAAAAAAGATCAATACACCAAGCACTACACTTAGATTTATTGGATTTGTTGCTAAAATATTGGTATTAAACCCTAAACTCCCGGCGGATGGCCAATGACCCAAGTAAACGAAAGAATCGGTTACATTTTTCATATGATCTCCTCTTGTAGATAGGACTAAGAAAATCGAACAGAGTTCTTTTTGTATCACCTGATCCCCTCTGTTTTGTTTGATTGATCTCTTTTTTTTTTCTTAATTTCCTTATTTAAATAAAAATAAAGAAATTGAATCTATTCTAATTTTTTTTTATTATTTATTTATATTTATATTATGGATTATAGAAGTTTCTCAATAAGACACTTATTAGCCCTAGACCCCAGGCCTCATGTTTGCTCCATCCTAATCTAATAAAATAAAAGTCAAACTAATAAAAAAAAAAGGGGGGGGGGTTCCCCTTCCATTAAAGGCGGGAAGGAAGAAAGCGAGTGGATTCGCTAATTCCTCATCCTCAAATTAGTCCTTCCCCGGGGTATTGTTTCAACGAACAAGTGATTAGACCAACAAGTGATTAGATGATAGGGTGAAGTGTTGATCTAATTCTAAGAAGCAAGGAGACGGGTACACAGCAAAAAAATAAAATAAGAAAATTAGGACGTATTTTTCATATTTATGGGATTAAACAAAAGGATTCGCAAATAAAAGCGCTAATGCCACGACTAGCCCATAAATTGTTAAAGCTTCCATGAAAGCCAGGACTAAGCAATAAAGTACCTCGTATTTTACCCTCTGCTTCTGGTTGTCTCGCGATACCTTCTACGGCTTGGCCCGCAGCAGTACCTTGGCCAACCCCAGGTCCAATAGAAGCAAGCCCTACGGCCAACCCAGCAGCAATAACAGAAGCGGCAGAAATCAGTGGATTCATGGTAAGCTCCTCACACCAAAATAAAGAAATGGTTAATGATACAATCAACCAATGAATTATTACTTATTATTTCATCATTAAGACCCATCCG